>NC_085956.1:8484848-8787878 GCF_963556715.1 Cydia fagiglandana
ACGTCTCTCGGAGTCCCGCGGACTGGAGGCGTCCGCACCGCGACTGCAGCAACAGGAGCGGGCGAGTGACGTCTCTCGGAGTCCCGCGGACTGGAGGCGTCCGCACCGCGACTACAGCAACAGGAGCGGGCGTGTGACGTCTCTCGGAGTCCCGCGGACTCGAGGCGTCCGCACCGCGACTGCAGCAACAGGAGCGGGCGTGTGACGTCTCTCCGAGTCCTGCGGACTGGAGGCGTCCACCGTGGCCCGCAGCGTCGCGGTGTCTCGGAGTCACCTTGGACGACAGCAGAAGACGCGGCGCGCGCGGGCGGGGGCGGGCGCCGGGCCCGCGCCCCCGCGCCGGGGGACGGGGCGCCCCGGTCGCGCCGCAACTAACAACACGAGGTACTCCCAGGCTACTGCCTGAGAACCCTCCTTTAGTGACGAAGTAACTTCTGAACGCCAATAAAATTAGAATATCTTAAACTGGCTCACCGGATGGTTCGAGACAATCCAAACCTCCTTATCAGCGAAGCGCGGCGCCCGAAAGCAGCGCGCGCAGGCCGTCCGCCGCCGCGCCGCCCGGGCGCCGCCGCCGCCGCCGCAGGCACGATGACCGCGCGTTCCCTCTCCGATGCGGAGCGACTTGTTACCACTTGTTAACAAAAACCACTGACGCACTTCCTACTTCGATCTCGAAAATGCGAGTTAACGGTAACGATTTTAGCAGCATGGAATGTGAAAATTAATTTAGCAAGAAAAAAGTGGGTAGAATCGAAAAGCACCGTTCGATGACTTCGATCGCGAGACCGCCAAAAGACTAATAGTGGCGATCTCTGCCATATCTCACTATTTAATCGACCGAGCTTTGGATCGGAAATGTTAAAGCACCATGCTGCAAAAATATACGCAAAAAATATTTGCGGACCATCGGTCAAGACGGTCGACGAAACAATGACATGGCGGTGGCGAGTGGCGGGAAGCGAGCAACGGTTCGCAGGAAGTGGAAGCGGAACTACGTCACGGCGTGGGGCGGAGCGACTACATAGACGCTAGCGGCATCATTGGTCAACGATCGCGTTACTCTCTCAATGAAGATATCCGATGTGGAGTACGGAACACATAATAATAGTACTAGGTACAGAAGACTCACTCTCTAACACAACGCGTCTGTCACGATCAGCACAGATATGGCCGCCAGGTGGCGACAGCGCCACGCGCGGCTTATGGCAAACCCCAAAATTGGGGTCGAACGGATGTACTTTTAGCTACCTGTAGCAAAGCGACGAAATCGCGAAGTGAGCCACGCCTGGTACCGTCAAAGAATAAAAATGTAATAAGGTGTATTCGGGTAATTCCGAATGTCGAAAACTGTCGGATAATTCCGAAATGAGACTTTTATTATGATGGAATTAAGGGTGATTTTCATCTGAATTTCGGAATTATCCGAGTAAACCTTAGTAGGTATGTACAGGAGGTTCACTCTCTAACAAACCGCATCTAGAGTTAAGCTACGAAAAGTCTGCAGCGATTTTGTTAGCCCTCGCAGTGCCAGTGTTATTGATACGTCATAATTTCATAGAAGTTTGACGAAATAATACTTGCACTGCGTGGGCTGTCAAATCCGCTGCAGACTTTTCTTGGTCTGACTCTATTACGAGAGATATAAGCGCAGGGGCGATCAGGCGTTCGTTCCGTAGCGGTGCGCGGCAAGTACTACTGCTAAACACCAAAATTGGTGAGGGTCGCATGTACTTGTAGCGACGAGACGAAATCGCGGAGTGAGCCACGCCTGGTACCGTGCGGCTTTCGACCATGTTGCCCAACTGCATACCTATAAGTAGGTATACGCATTTTACCCGCGCACCATAAGCCAACCGACACCAGTACCCCCTCTACACGTTCGCCCAACATATTGGACCAATAGGTTGGGCCATCGTGTAGAGGAGCCATTAGACCGTCACAGATTATGGTTTGGCTTATTGGTCTATTGGCATTAATGAGTAGATCTGTGCAACACGGAAATCTATCAGACAGAACTAAGAAATTACCTGGACTACAGCAGGCGTGGCTCACTCCGCGTCTCCGCGATTTCGTCGCTTTGCTACAGGTAGCTAAAAGTACATCCGTTCGATTCGACCCCAATTTTGGGGAAAGCCATAAGCCACGCGTGGCGCTGTCGCCACCTAGCGGCCATATCGGTGCTGATCGTAACAGACGCGTTTTGTTAGAGAGTGAGTCTTCTGTACCTACCTAGTACTATTATTTATTCTGTGACTACAGTCAGATTTCTGCAACCACAGAATTTTACGCACAAATTGAAGGATGTTGTCAATATCACGTTCATCATCATCTTCCTCGCGTTGTCCCGGCATTTACCACGGCTCATCAGAGCCTGATGGGGTCCGCTTGGCAACTAATCCCGAGAATTTTCGTAAGCACTAGTTTTACGAAAGCGACTGCCATCTGACCTTCCAACCCAGAGGGTAAATTAGACCTTATTGGGATTGGTCCGGTTTCCTCACGATGTTTTCCTTCACCGAAAAGCGAAATTCAAAGGCCGGGGTTCAAACCGCGATCTCCGGATTGGAAGTCGCACGCTCTTATGGCTCCTCTACACCATGGGCCAACACCGGCCATTCCAATGGACGCATTTATGCGTTAGAGGGAGCAAGTGATATTGCTATCTCATTCTACCACATGGCTGCGTCCCTTGGAGTGGCCGGCGTTGGCCCATCGTGTAGAGGAGCCATAATATAACGCTCACTAACACGGTGATAATTACTACCATCACATATCGCGCGGTCAGGTCAACGCGGAATGTGCTCATTTATAAATATCTTAACAACTTCCTCAAGATTGCCAGTTCAAATTTGTTTTTTTTTTCAGTGGAATCCGATTGTCACACAGCGCAGGACGAGTATGATGCACGCTATGAATCAGGGCAGATCGGGTCTCTAGAACAGCGACCAGCTTGCGACGGCAAGGGACGCTATCAGCATTTCCACTGTGTGCCTACGCAGACGTAAGTGTTCAGAGCAATCGTAAAATCCGCCAGATCATGAAATTCCTAGACATATCATGAAACGCCCCCATTTCCAATAAAACTGGTTAGATTGGGTCATGGAGCAGCGAAGGATGCGATGGCAAAGGGTTGCTAACAGTATTTCCACGGTGTACCTACGCTGACGTAAGTGTTCAGAGCAATAAGGCAGCTAGGCTACGGCCAATCGTAACATCCATCAGATCATAAAATTCCTAGACATATCATGAAACGCCACCATTTCCCACAATTCTGGGCAGATTTGGTCATGAGCTGTGACCAGGATGCGATGGCAATAAGGCACGATATCAGCATTTCCACTGTGTGCCTACGCAGACGTAAGTATTCAGAGCAAGGCAGCTAGGCTAGGGATATTTATGTCAGCGGCCAATCGTAAAATCCGCAAGATCGTGCAATTCCTAGGCATAACATGAAACGCCGCCTTTTCATCGAGGTCTCTAGAACAACCAATCGAGGGTCGAACGCCAGTCATATTTATCTTCAATAATATCTACAATCTCAGACCACCCAGACCAAAAAGCACACCGAAAAGGAGGAGGCAGACCGAAAAGGAGATGGCGGGACGACTTGGACGTATTTTGTCCGGATTGGCGGGAAACTGCAAAGGACAGGGTTGAGTGGAGGAAGCGAGCGGAGGCCTTTGCCCAGCAGTGGGACACTTAACCAGGCTAACAAAAAAAAACTATTATTAGGAGAGTACATCGAAAATTAAATCGTTTGTACGTTTATGTTTTCCAGGTGCTTCTGCCAATCGGACGAAGGAGAGCGGCTGTTCGGAGAGGTTCTTCATCAGGGAGCAGTGACGGAACGGAATATGCACTGTGGTTGGTATACTTACTTACTTACTTACTTGGTTGGCGCGGTGACCCAAAATGAGTCTTGGCCTCCAACACAAGAGCACGCCACTTTGATCGGTCAGAGCGGTATCCCGCCAGCTTTCGCCGACGCCGAGCTCACGGAGCTCGAAAGGATGGGTGAAGATCGGGCAGCTAAAAGGGCCTACTTGGGTCGACCAACTGGGCGCCGTCCTGTTGGTCGACCTAAATACCTATTTAATTACACAAACGGGTCTACCGCGATATAATTTCATTGTTTTTACCTTTAATTCCGACGTTTCAGCTGAGTTGCACCAGCTAAAAGTGTAATTAAATATGTGTACAAAACGCGAGAGTTTAAAGTGTTATACGACCTAAATACCGTTGGGCAGACAGAGTGGAGGCAGACTGTGGTTGGAATACTTGGTATATTGTGACTCCCCCATCTATCATCGGGATGAAGGACAGCTTCGGACCTATTTTCGTTCTAGCAAAGAAAGTGGAATTCCTACAGGATATCCTATACCGGCATTAAGTCCGACTGTTGTACTTTTTGTATGTGCAATAAAGTTTAAAATAAATAATAAATAAATAATATTCCAAGTTGGACCTTTTAGATATATTTGTTAGCCTGTTGTGTCCCACTGCTGGGCAAATACCTCCCTCTCTTTCTCCCACGCGTCTCCTTCTATGACAATCTCGCAAAAGGCCAATCTTTCCGAAAGACGTCAAGTTCGTGACGCGATCTCCTTCTAGGACTGAGCGGCTACCGCGAAAAC
The DNA here is from genome assembly GCF_963556715.1 of Cydia fagiglandana. NCBI lineage: Eukaryota > Metazoa > Arthropoda > Insecta > Lepidoptera > Tortricidae > Cydia > Cydia fagiglandana. Next base: position 8,489,486 of record NC_085956.1, read on the forward strand.
CGAAATTCGCAAATTGCGGGGATCTTTCTCTTTTACTCAAATGAAGGCGTAATTATAGTGACAGAAAAAAATCCCCGCAATTTGCGAACTTCGAATTTCGCGGTTATAGCCCTGGCTTCTATACAAATACAGTACCGGAACCGGGAATTCCCTGTTCTCGCCATACAAACACAGTACCGGCAGCATTTCCTAGTACGGAACCCTAAAAAAAAAGGAACGGACTACGAGGGACGAAGCAAGAATAATTTGGAATAATTCCCGTTATTTTCAGGTTGCTCCCGTCTTCACGACCAGATCAAGAAGTCCATCTCTCCCGGGGTCAAATTACCCGTCATCGGGCTCCGCTGCACGTCGGACGGGAATTTCAACCCTGTGCAATGTTTAAATAACGACTGTTATTGCGTGGACGAGATCACTGGGGCTATAAAGGGGGATGAGAAGGTCAATTTGGAGACTGAGCCGATTTCGGAGTTGTCATGCTGTGAGTATGTGTTTATTGATAGTCTGAGGTATACATGACGGCGTGTGACGACCATGGGGCTTTAAATCCAAGGCTTGATTTTACTCGCTAAACTAAGCTAGTTTTACTATGGGACCAACGCTCAAATCGGGGAATTCTTTTTGGCTTTTCCAAACAATATGTATGAAAAAAAAAAGTCGGGATTTCGGGGTTGGTGCCATAGTAAAAGTAGCTCAGTTTAGCGAGTAGAATCGAGCCCTGGATTTAAAGCCCCGTGGTCAGACAAACACTGTATAGGTAGAGTTAAACCAAGAAAAGACTGCAGCGATTTTGATAGTCCACGCAGGGCAAGTGTTATTTACCTATACGTCATAATTTCATAGAAGTTTGTATGTAAATAAATAGTACATTTTTCGAAGTTGTAACTGTTAACTGTTAGTTCGTTAACCTTATTACTTACAAAAGGCATAAGGTCCACCGATGGACAGTTAAAAGAGTGTTGCTGTTTTTACTACGATACTGATGTTGCCCCTTTGCTTGCAGATGACGAATCTCTCGACCTCTTCCCCTCCAACACCGGCACTCCCCCCTACAACTACACCTCCCCCTGTCTCGAGGAAATGAGAGAGAGGATAGAGTTCCTGGAGGAGAGCGAGCGGGACGGATTCAACGTGGACTTCTTTAGCAGTATACCGGAGTGCTTGCCTGATGCGACATATGGAAGGGTCGTGAGGACTTTTAACGGATCGTAAGTAAAGGGGTATCAGTCGATTATTTGTTCAGGAAGGTAGTTTTTGTTTACTTTTATTTAATGCAAATACAAATTTGATCAAATATTGGACAGATGAAATACCACCCTTAAGTTGTATCCAGACGAGACAATTTTTCGCCAACCTGATGAAATTCTCCGATCGAACAGGGCCGTGCGGACGCAAATACCAATTTGATTCCCCGATTACATCAGCAGGTGCGTACACAAAAATGCCAATTTTCATAGTAGAATGCAAATTGGTGATTTACTTTGTGTACGTGTGGACGATAGATGAGATTGACCAATTGGGTCAAACAGAAAACTGGGTTACGTCTTTCATGTAGACATACACAAGAATTAAGGGCTATAAAGGTTAATTTTCTCATTTAACCCTTATGCACGTGAAAAGGTCCTCCTGTTATTTAGAGAACTATGATAAAATCATTACTTACATGCCCACAAGCTGTTAACTATTGCCCATAGGGAGAAAACTAGTGTGTTCGCGCGAACTGTACATTTTTCTCTCCTAAAATTAACCTTTATAGCCCTTAATTCTTGTGTATCTCATCTTGTTACATGTACATACATGTAACACAGTTTTCTGTTTGACCCAATTGGTCAATCTCATCTATCGTCCACACGTACACAAATTAAATCACCAATTTGCATTCTACTATGAAAATTGGCATTTTTGTGTCCGCACCTGCCTCGGAGTAAATATCTATGGAGTAGAGACGCGCACTAATTTCTATCTGAAAAATTCTGTCGTTTTTGGCGCGGGGGACGAGGTAACGCACACAAATAATGTTAACACTAATGCATTTTTAGCATACGTCGCTACACACGCACACGACAAAATTATCAAACACTACCAAAAACTATATTCACACAAGTACAAGAACAAACACAGACAACCCTGTCCGTGAACGAGATGACGTCAGTTCTAAGTAAACCTAGGTAGTGCGAGGGACGCGTCGATAATATTGTCGATAAAATTGACAATGAATTTTAATTTCTGCTTTTATCAATTATAATAATAATACAATATCAAGTCTTTGTACCAGCATTTTACTAACTTTCAATTTTTGTATTGTTTAGATGTTATTTCTAATAGTTTGTCAATTTGTTGGCCAATCTTGCAAGCTGATATAGAATGATTTTTTATTATCAGTTCATTAGTTAATATTTTACATGTTGGTTTACTTCTGAAAGCAATGCAATATACTATCGAGCATGCAGATCTGCATGATGACAGAGATGGAACGCGGCCATAGGATGTCATTTAAGGGTTATTGACTAGGGGATAATTAGTATATATATCGGCGGTAGATCGTTAAATCGGGCATATCGAGATATTCCTAGGCATATCATGAAACGCCGCCATTTAATAATCTGCCTTTTGCATTTTTTGCCACTGCTAGTGCTGCATTCTATGTGGCATTTGGAGCAGAATGCGTAGATACTAGGTAGGTACTAAAATCATACGCTACCCAAACACGTACTATAAGTAGGATGTCAAGCCATTTCAATGGTTATCATTTGCTAAAATTTAGGACATCCTACTTATTCGATATGCCTAAATGTTGAGGTTTGAACGGTATGGCTGGTGGTCACTAGTCAGATCATGACATGCCGGCGTTTCATGATTTGCTTAGGAATATCACACCTTGAAGTTAGCACGATATGGCTGGTGGTCACTAGGCAGATCATCATCTGCCTAGGAATATCACACCTTGAGGTTTGTACGATATGGATGGTGTTCGCTAGTCATCATGACCATCTGTATATTATTCATTATGTTTATATCGATTTTACCGATTTTGGTTTTTATGGTGTCCCATCACTAATATTGGTACGGTGATACCAGAGTAATAAATTAAAAGTGCCTATTTATGGAAAGTGACAGCCGTAAATACCTTAAATTAATAATATATTTGACATGTTAAATAAAAATATATAGCTGGTCAAGCAAATCTTGTCAGTAAAAAAGGCGCGAAATTCTAATTTTCTATAGGACGATATCCCTTCCCGCCTACATTTTTCAAATTTGCCGCCTTTTTCTACTGACAAGATCTGCTTGACCAGCTATATGTAGAAACTAAAGGAAATATTTATTTTCAAAAAATAGTCTATCGGTAATTTTACGTTATTTAGGGGTTGTGCATAAATCACGCGAGATGGTTTCGACTACTTTTTGATCCTCCGTCCCCCTTTTCTTTATTCTTATAGATCTATTAATTTGATTAAATAGATTAGGTTGATATGAAACTAAGGTGTTATATGAAAATAATGTGTTACATAAATTATATAACAAAAAGCATAGCAAATAGGGCATATTACTGCAATGTTCTGCCGCCAGAGTGTAGCACTAAGCTAGCTAGTTTTTCTCTTTTCACTTTATCGCTCAAATATGCAATAGTGATAGAGAGGTTAGATAACGAAATTTAAATTTTCTTGTTCCGCGGCGGACCACCAGATTGTGATGGATTGTGGTAGTCGCGCCCCCTACGCAGAGTTTCGCATAATATTTCCTATTAGAAATTCTACTCGTACCTAATTAATATTTAGAAAGTCTTCTTTAGAATTACCCTAAATTAGATCTAATATCATATCACTGGTATCACTGTCAGATTGACAATGTTTTTTAGTTATTTGCAAAATTAATGCACTATTTGATAATATTTAGATGTAATAGTACTTAAATATGATAAGAAACGTGTTCTTTTTGTAGACTAGACGTTTCCGATCTCATTTTGCATGAGAAAATGCTGCAATTCGGTATTTTCGGCTCCTATCATTCCGCTTAGACTGACGTTTGCTGAATGGCGTATGACGTGTGGCAACTAGTTTTATATAACCTCCTTGACCGGCGGCCGCGATCTTTTTGCAGAGGGGAACGCCTGTTAATGGCCGCTCCATAGATATCTACTCCGAGGCACCTGCTGATGTGATCGGGGAATCAAATTGGTATTTGCGTCCGCACGGCTCTGTTCGATCGGAGAATTTCATCAGATTGGTGAAAAATTGTCTCGTCTGGATACAACCTAGGGGTGGTATTTCATTTGTCCAATATTTGATCTGTATTTGCGTCTCACATTTTGCTTAATGAGAGAGTGAGACGCAATGCACATTGGAGCAAGATATTGGACAGTTGGAATACCAACCTAAACTGCAACTTTTTAACACTAACTTCTGCCCGCGACTTCGTCTGCGTGGAAGATGACTGATGTCTTTCCTGGGGCCGCTTACTAAATATAGGTACATACCAAATTTATTCTGAATTGGTTCAACTGTTAAAGCGTGAAGAGGTAACAGACAGACAAAAGTTACTTTTTCATTTAAAATATTAGTAAAGTTTTGAGGTGACGAGAGGGTAGAGGGGTTACTTAAAAGAAACACATGCGCTTTATCTAATGGTCCGTTTACTACTGACTAAAACATTCTATTCTATTCTATTCTATTCTATTCTATTTTTAATAATATCATCTGTCTCCCTATACTATACCACAGTTTGACCGAGGTAAGTCTGCAATGATTTTGATTGCAGTGCAAGTGTTATCCTTACTTTCGTCATAATTTCATAGAAGTTTGACGTTTAAAATAACACTTGCATTGCGTGTGCTATCAAAATCGTTGCAGACTTATCTCGGTCTGACGCTACATACAGTCTGTATCTTTAGGTATTTAAATATAAGTAAACAAACAAATTGTACATTTTCGGGTAGTCATAATTATAACATTTATTGGTTAACCAACCAAATACAAAACCGCCTGGATCAGTCACTGAACTTAACCTACATTATTCGATCATGTAATGTTTTCATCTACCCTCAACTGGCTTAAGGAGCCATTTGAGGGTAGATTTTGTTTACTTTTATTTATACCTAAAGATACAGAGTATAGGGAGTCTACGGATTAATATTATTAATTTGCCGCCTTTTTGACGGAAGTGGTTGGTCTTTAGCCCGCTCCAGACTATGCGCGTGAATCGCGGGCGAAGCCGCGAACGCGAGTGTGGAGTCGATTTCGCTGTCTGCGAACATCGACGCCACACTTGCGTTCGCGGCTTCGCGCCGCGATTCGCGCACGAGTGTGGAGGGGGCTTTTCGAAGATTACCTGTTCTGTTGGTTGACTTGCGTTTTGTTATTGCAGTCAAGTTTGGGTGGACGAACGTGGGCGGCATTACTTTTGCATTTAAAATATTGTTATGGATTAAAATTGTTAATTTGCCGCCTTTTTTAGAGACGGAAATGGATTACATTTTCTGTTGGTTGGCAGTACTAATTAGCGTTTTGTTATTGCAGTAAAGTTTGCGTGGACGAGCGTGGGCAGCCTATAGAGGGGTATGAAGCGATGCCCGGCACAACGGAGTATGAAGAAATGAATTGCAGTAAGTTCTAGGACTGATGTCCCGTCGGAATGTATTAAAAATGCGAAAATTCTACATGTAATCAAATTCAGTAACTCCATATTTTTGCATGGAGTACGCAATTTTCCATAACCAAAATGAAACTTTCCTGAGTGTGAGATTTTCCTGAAATTATGGGGATATTTTTCGAAACTTTCCACAATTTGCACTATATGTAAGTTCAATGGTATCTTGCCAGATATTTGTACGTCTTATCAGCCGGTTTCCGGTTCCGGTGTGTGAACGGGACATCCAACCAAAATAAAATTGGTCAAGCAGATCTTGTCAGTAGAAAAAGGCGGCAAATTTGTAAAATGTAGGCGCGAAGGGTTATATATAGTCCATAGAAAATTTGAATTTCGCGCCTTTTCTACTGACAAGATTTGCTTGACCAAGTATATTTTGTCACTTCGAGTCGATTTTGAGTGAAATAAAAAAAAACAGTTTTTTTTTTCAGACTGTGCCCTAACAACCCTACTAATGGCCTCTCTGAGCGAGAAGCCAGTGTGCTGCAGCAACGGCAACTTCCGGCGCATACAGTGTCGCCGCGGCGCCTGCCGCTGCGTGGACGGCGACGGGCGGCAGGTCGGCGCGGAGTCCGCCGATGTGGCCGAGCTGCCGTGCTACGGGGGACACGACGGATGGAAAACGTGCTAATAAACGTTTACTGTATATTTAAATTTGTTTTTTTTTTATTTCCTCATATGACTCATAAAATTGGCTAGGTGCAAAATCTAGACACGCGGAGGCGTGTCAAGCCAAGTTCAAGCAAAGGAACTGGCTAGCCAGCGCCAAGTGTAATATTACACGAACCACTTGGTGCCACTTTTGACCCTTCTATAACTCAAAACATCTTTAACGTAAACACATAAAACTACGTGTGTTTAATTATATCCATAAGGACATCTAGAAGCCCAAATTTCATGAAGCTAGCTCAAACGGTTATAAAGATATGAAGGTCAAACAGTCGTAAATTTTAAGACTGACTGACAGACTTATAGTACCTAAACCTAACCTACTTCCAGATGACCTAGAAGGATGAAATTTGGAATCCAGCTCAGTTATTGTGTGAAAGCGTAGGAAAAAATCTAAAAATAAAAAAAAGTTATAAAATAGGGGGGGTCCCCATACAAAAAAAACATTTTTTATTGTGACTGACATATAAGTTCCTAAACCTAACCTACTTCCAGATGACCTAGAAGGATGAAATTTGGAATCCAGCTCGGTTATTGTGTGTAAGCGTAGGAAAAAATCTAAAAACAAAAAAAAGTTAATAAATAGGGGGGGTCCCCATACAAATTTCTTTTTTATTGTGACTGACATATAGTACCTAAACCGAACCTACTTCCAGATGACCTAGAAGGATGAAATTTGGAATCCAGCTCGGTAATTGTGTGCAAGCGTAGGAAAAAATCTAAAAATAAAAAAAGTTAAAAACATAAGGCCAAGTCAAATCTAACCTGCTTTAAGATCTCGCATATTTTTTAAATAACAGCAATTGTTATAGGTATCCAATAAAGCAAAGAAATAGAGTTTAATACTTGTTTATAATGTTATTTTGTTCCTATAAATACATATTTGGATTTTGCATAGAACTTGGCACTCATTTAGATCTCCATTCTTTTTGCGGCGAACCCCACAGCCAAGCATAATTTTTGTATTGAACTTGGCTCTCCTTTTTTACATTTATGTTTTTGATGGGATAATTGTTTATTTAATATGGTGAAATGCGTATAAACGCGACCATCACTTTGATTGACTTTGTTTCTGTCAAGCCATTCCCCTTCAGTAGAAAAGAGCAGCAAAAAAGAAATAATAGCTGCGAAGGACTAACGTCCTATAGAAAATTTGAATTTTGCGCCTTTTTCTACTGACAAACTTGTTTAACCGGCTATATTTTGAATTTCACGCCTTTAGCCCCCATACGCACGACAGCTTTTTCAACGCGCGTTAAAAAAGCGCTTGAATCTGTTCGCACTCTAAATTCGACTTAACGACCAAAGCTTAAAGTCTAAAATCCAACAACACTGGATAAAAAGCGCCACCGCTGTCGTGTGAATACATATAGACGGTCAAGCAAATCTTGTCAGTAGAAAAAGGCGCGAAATTCAAATTTTCTATGATACGGTAACCCTTCGCGCCTACATTTTTCAAATTTGCCGCCTTTTTCTACTGTCAAGATCTGCTTGACCAACTATTTGTGTCATTCAAACGCTTTTTTAACGCGCGTTGAAAAAGCTGTCGTGCGAACGGGGCCTTAGTGTTGATAGAAACGGTTGGCTAAACTGTACATATTGTATATTTTATCTGTGCGCAGTTGCGTTTTGTAACTGCTATGTAAAGACTACACGGGAGCTGAAATAACTAGAATCCGGGCTCTACGCTGACTTGACATAAAAAATATAGTTGTCAACCATCTGTCAAGTTGCTAGAAAAGTGAATGTTTTTTCACGATTTCGCGTCCTTTTGTTTCGTTTAGCATTCAATATGTTCGAAGTCTATACTGAAAACATCTCCTCTGACATGTAGCCTGTTCTGCAAACTGTAATAAACGCACACACCTTCAATTGTGTCGGCGTTGTAGGTTATAAATTGCACCTATTTCATTGTTTAGTATCGTCATCACTTCGTTGCTTCAGCCGGACCTATTTTTAGATTGTTATAACTCTTTAACGAAGCCTATGTTTCGAGTGTTAATTAGAATTTACGTCGATTAACGTGTCGAAGTGATTCGCCGGTGAAAATGGGTCTGATAATTTCGAGATTTCGAGTAAGTACTTTAGACTTGTATTAATATTTTTTTTTCTATTTGTAACGTTGCCAGAACTATTTCGATGGTTGAACATATGTCTAATAATCACCTGGCAGTAGTTCAAATACTCGACCATGACCTATGAAATATTATTCAATTGAATTAGTTTTTAGATATAATTGATTTCAGTTACCATGTGGGCTTGTATCATTGTCCCCTCCACAGCATTTCACACTCACTTTCATTATGAATGCTTTCAAATTAGATGTCTAGAGTCCGTCTAAGTTAACTATGCACTGACTTAAACCAACCAAAGTGAGGACTGTCATTATTAATGTCATATTTTTAAAGAAATTTGTCATTAATGGTGACATCACCACACTTTGTAATTTCAAATGCCATGAAATTTGCTTGAGCTGACTGTATTAGCTAGCATTTATTTCATACATTATGATTTAATATATATTATGTCAATTGTTATAATTATGCTAAATATTGGGAGCTAATTTACATATTTATTTATTCTTGACGTAATTATTTATAGATGTTACAGTTCTACATTGTATGTTTAAAGACAGTACAATTAATAAAATTATCTAGTATATTTAACTATATATGGTTGATATTAAATTGGTTTTTTAATGCAGGATTTAAAGGCAATATAAAAAAATAGTTTTAAAACTTTCACTATTCTCAGATTAAGATAAAATTTGGTAGATAAATATAGAATTATCTATTCTGTACAACATCAGCGCAATTTACATTTTTTCATCTCAAATTTGGATTTCTTGTTTATTCCGACCAAAATGAAGAGTTCTTCAATCCTACCACTTTTTATCAAAAATAATAATGAAAGAGATAATAGTTATTTGTTTTACAAGAGGCAAAGTTGTTGTTTAACTGCTTGTCCTAATATGAAAATGGAATCTGGAGCATTGTGAGGGTTTCAAAGCATGAGAGTTAAACAAAATTTGCCCCCAAGTGAAACCCCTAAAATTTTTCACTGCACCAACCTGAAGGAAATATTAAATGTAAAATATTCAGTAATTCAGTAATATCCAACAAAATCAAACCAAATCAAATCCAAATGAATATTATCAAATATTTATCAACCAAAAACATCATTTAAAAGTCAATTCTACCAGTAAATATAAGAAAACAACTCAAAATTTGCATTTGATTACTTTGCCACACATGTGAATAAAATGCAACTTTGCTATCAGTTTTTGAAGTGCAAAGTAAGCCTTTCCGAGCTGGTGTAGTGGAAAAAAGATTAATATCTCTTTGTCATGGACAAGGAAAGGTCAGTTAATGTTATTCCCAATAGTATTGACTTGTCAAGTAAATGAATTCAGTTTATTCTTCAAGTATTGTAATGAACTTTGATATATTCCGATGCCCTTCAGAACAATGCAGCATTCAGTTTGGTTTACATTCATTCACTATTGTGGAAAGGTGTGTGTACAGTCGACGTCAAAGAGATCTTTACGACTAACGTTACAAAAAATTATTTACACGACTTTATTGTCATAGCATTTAGGTCGTGTAAACATTTTTTTGTTACTTTGGCTGTAAATCTCTCTTTGACGTCGACTGTACATGTATGTATGTGTAGGTATATGTTTGTGTATTTTATATTGTCAGTCAATAAGTCTCTGGGTTGTGCGGCATATTATAGAAAAATCAAAATCAAAATCAAAATATACTTTATTCATGTAGGCCTAGCAACAAGCTCTTATGAATCGTAATTAATCTTAATCTAATTATCAGAGCAATTTATTGATGTTAATATTATTCCATAATAAAATTGGATTATTATACATGTCAAATTTAACACTAAGAATTTCACAAAAGGATCGTCAAACATTTAAAAAAAAAAATTGACATTACACACCATATTTTTTTTGGATTCTGTTAAATTCGGGGTATGGTTACGTTTAGGAAAACTAAGTGGCATAGTTAAATCTGAATTTTTTTTAAATACTTAGTGTATCGTCGGGTGACAATCAGCAGTCACTAACTAACACCATTGAAATTATTGGACAATAAACCGTGTTACAAGTGACTTTTGCTTGTCACCCGACGATGTGTTGTATACACAGTGTAACATGAGGAAACCGAATAATTTTAACCACGCATTTCTGAGGTCAAAAGAAGTAAAAAATGTATTATGAGTTTAGGTCAATTTCGCCAAAAAGTAATATTTTTTTTGTTTCGTTTTTTCAATTTTTTGAATGTATTTGTACATAAAAAATAAATGTTAATGGTAAACTTGTCACTTAAAATTGATTTTTTTTTCGTAGAACCTTCTTTTTGCAAAGTGTTACTTGTCACTTTTGACATCTTTCAATAAGGATATTTAGACTACATCCCATAGCAGCAACATCACCATCAAAAAGGCATTTTACACTATGTAACAATAAAAACTTGTTTTTTTTAAATTTATAATATCTCTGAAACTAGGCAAATTTCAAAAAAGTTTATGATCAGGAATACGCTGTTAAAATTATTCGGTTTCCTCATGTTACACCGTGTATATTCATGCTTGGAAAACATGTCCGATTCTTACCCCCTTATTCATAAACGTTTACTAAAGTTGACAAGCCGATAATAATCGTTTGTCCCTTTCCATAATACCAATACGTCGGAAAGGGACAAACGATTATTAACGGCTTGTCAACTTTAGTAGACGTTTATGAATGAGGGGGTTTCGCGCTTAGCACACTGGATGCGATTCGCACGCTGTTCCGATGTGCGAGCGGGATGTGGCTATAATACGTGACGTTGTCTCGCTCAAACATCGGAGCGACGTGCGCATCGTATCCAGTTTGCTAAGCGCTATACGGCTCGGCCACGACTTTGCGCGCCGGCGACGGCGGCGGCAACTATAAGTGAGCCGTTACGTCATCAGTTGCATAACGGTGTATGCAAAGTCTAGACTGTAAGATATCTTTGAACACTAATTATGATAAAATGGCCTATATCAATTAGGATTAGGTGGACGAGCGGACTCTAGGCTTCCACGTTTATGAATAACGCCATTAATGTTTACAAACACAAAACTTAAAATAAAATTTTAAATTCTTAACAATGACGTTCATAGGAAGAGGATATTCAATAAGGAAGCAAATTCCTCCTACATATAACTTCAAAATCTTTAATTATAGTTCCTAATGCATGGCAATAAAGTTCAAAATCATTTAACAAGTTCCCATTAGTCATGCTCTAAATAATGCAGACTTACTTTCAAATTGAACAAAAAATAACATTCATCTGATTTAGTCTAAGTAAAAAGTAAAACACTGTCTCGATTTTGCTCTTATTTCCATGATATTTAGGTCTAATCTTGAATGACGTTTTGTCTAGACGAGTCTCTTAAAGTATCATTTGTCGTCTCTAATGATTACAAAATTGGTTTGCATGTTTAAAAAGAGCGTGGGGCGAATGCTGTCTACGTTTGGAAACTGGGGGCCTACCGCGAAAATCGAAATTCGCAACTTGCGGAGATTTTTCTCTTTCGCCTACTAGCTAGTTTGACAGTGCACAACATTGTATGGGGACCTTGCACTTTGAGACTATGCGCTGAAACTTGGCACAGTTGATTGTTAGCTGGTCTTGAGCGTCTCAGTTAGTGGGGGGGAGAGGGGAAAGTTCGACGCCGCCGCGCTTCACTTGGAGCAACATTTCTCTAAAACTATACCTATTAGGGCATGTGATATATCATTTTCGGATAAATTAAGGATAAGAAATCTAATTTTGGAACTAGAACAATGCACTTTCTAACAAAAAAAAGCGTAAAGTAGAAAAGACTAAAAAACGTATTTGTGATTTTTTCATAATTACCAATTTTTTTTTTAAGTGTAGCAGGAATCTGAAAACATTAAATACAGTTGTAAAGCCACACTTATTACGTTTAAGAAAATATATAGTTTATTATACAAAACTTTTGATAAATGGGAGATAAAAAATAATATTAAGTGTGGGTCAGAGTGATCTCAATACAAAATACTATGAATGTGGGAAAGTTACTTATAATTTGTTCTACAATCGTTTATTTTTTTTAGTTTTTCGTAAATAACTCGTAAACGGTAGCCCACAGCAAAAAATAATCTTTTACGTAAATAATCTGTTTCAGATTTCTTATAAAGTAAGTGCTACTTTTTTTCGCTAACATCAATATTTTAAAAAAATATTGAAGGGAGAAAATAAATACTAAGGTCCCCTTTTTTGCTAATATTGCTCGTGCCTCGCATCGCAACGCTTAAGATTCCATTTTTCGAACCACTCGCTACGCTCGTGGTTCAATTTTGGAATCGTTCGCTTGCTCGGGTATCAAAGCACGAGGGTTAAACAAAATTTGCCCCCGAGTGAAACACAAAATTTTTCACCACACCAACCCAAAGCAAATATTAAATGTAAATATCAAACAAAATCAAATACAAATGAATGTTATTAAATATTTATCATCCAAAATCATCATTTAAAAGTCAATCCTACCAGCAAACGTAAGAAAACTACTCAAAATTTGGAATTGTTTACTTTGCCTCACATGTGGATAAAATGCAACTTTGCTATAAGTTTTTGAAATTTAAAGTAAGCCTTTCCGTGCTGGTGTGGTGAAAATAATTAAGCACTACATCTGTAAAACGTTAGACAGGCCGTCGGCCAAGCGTAACATTTTTAAAAAGTAACGCATCAACTACAAGTCACAATTAATTATAAGAACGAGTTGAAAGAGTTAAGTAAGTTAGCCTTATAAAGAAGTTAACCTTTTGACCGCTAAAATTTTAAATTTAAATTAAAGCATTAACTTCACCTTCACTTTAAAAGGTTAACTTCTTTATTACCTACAGAATCCGGATGAAACTAAATTCTATACATTGCTGACTACAGATTACAATGAATTTAGTTGTAAAGATAATCGCTATATTCTAAAGGGGCCCACTGATTAATAGTCCGCCGGACGGATCGGCCTGTCAGTTAGAACAAAAAGTTGACAGTTCCGAACAACTGACAGGCCGATACCGTCCGGCGGACTGTTAATCAGTGGGCCCTTAAAATCGGGATTTAGTTTAGGGGTCTGCAAGACACCTAAATTCGACTTAGGGCTCTCTTTCTCCTTAGTTGTTTATAGGTTTACATGGTATAATAATATACACCGCCTGGTACTCTCTTCCCGTCTTTTCGTGGTCACGTGACTGACACAAGCCTACGTCATCATGCGACAGCGCTATATGATAATATGCGATAGCGCTATATATAGCGGCCATGTTATTCTGACGTAGGCTTGTGTCAATCTGGGAAGAGACGACCATGTTTTATTAGAGTATGGGTAATTAAGTACGGCACATTTGTTAACTCATGATTTCTTTTTCTGTTCTAGCGCAAAAAGACGACAACAGAAATTCTAGAAAAACTCGAAACCAACATCAAACGAATCGAACAAGATGGCCAGAGCAAAGAGCAGAAGCACAAGCGGGTCATCGGCTACGTTATGGCGTACTCTGTGGGCCTCTACGTGTTGTTCGCTATATTATACTACTTCATGTATGTCGGGAAGAGTCAACATTGGCTGAGTTCAGTGTTACATGCTTCGCCGCTACTGGTGTTGCCTATTGTGTAAGTATTTTGAAATTTTTAACCTTTTTTTAAAGTTTTTTTTATTAGCGTGAAACCTAATGCGTACTCTGTGAACTTTTACGTGTTGTTCGCGATAGTACTACTTTATGTATGCGGGGAAGAGTCAACACTGTATTACCTGTTGTGTAAGTATTAAATAACCTTTTTTTAAAGTACTATATTATTTGGTACCACCCCAATATCCACTTTATACAGAGTGGATATGTACTTACTAGGTGTACGTCATGGCGTACTCAGTGGGTCTCTGTCTCTACGTGTTATTCGCGATATGTTACTATTTTATGTATGTGGGAAAGAGCCAACACTGGTTAGGCCGGCCCCTATTTACTGGGATTTTGGGTATGGGTTTTAACCTTTTTTTAAAGTTCTGTATTAGCTATAGATAAACAAACTTTTTTACATTTCAGTGTGATCTTCCTACGCACCGCGATATCGTGGTACTACAACTGGACGATCAGCAAGAACAGGATAAAGCTGAACAAAATGAAAGAAGAAAAGAAGAAGATACTCGAAGAGGTCATGAACACTGAGACCTACAAGGTAAGCCTAAAAAAGTCAACAGTGGCGCTCGCTTGGCAGTTATGGGAGTTTAATTTCAATTAGCATTGAATATTGGGTCCAAGAAAATTCACAACAAGTGCGCCGATGAGCAGCGTACATACAAATAATTAAAACTACGAGTAACGACGTATTCTGCGTCATGATAACTGAAATAGATGTCTTATACGATACGAAGGAAAAAATACCAAAAACTTCAGTGCCAGATACAACTGATACAAGCCGCGGCCTTGGTTTCTTTTTCTTTTGGTTATGATTTCGTTATATCGTATATAGTTGATTTATCGCAAATTCTGTGTAGTAGTGTTTCTTGTTAAAATATAACAATTCAAAATATTTCATAAAATAATTGACATGATAACTTTTATAGTAATGAATATTTATTTTAATTTTAACAAAAGGTTAAATTCAATAAAATACGGAAGAAATCAACATTAAAAATGGTATCATTCCAGGTAGCGAAAGAGATCCTGGACAAGTACGGGAGCCCTGATGACCAGTCTAAAGCCCTGAAGCCGTTCATGCCCTCAGTCAACGTGCCTGGTAACAGCGGTAACCCTAGCACGCCCCCAGGTAGCCTACTTAATATAGTGCCCTCTATCCCTTGCTAACTGCTTGCTACCTAGTAACCTCCCAGAAGCAATTGTTTTAGTTTTGAATTTGGAACCTATGGTTTAATAAAAATACAAAATGAAATGTTGAATACGTACAATAATATGTACACAGACAGAGCCTTAGGGTAAACGGCGAATGGAAATGTTTTAGGTGTCAGCTACCATTACTAGATCCTATGCCCCTGTGATAAGGTTTACAAATGGTTACGAATAATATCCACAGCAACCCCTGGTCAGCTGAGACAGCGCCAACTCGCGCTGACTTCGACTCCGATCAACCAGAACAGAGAGCTGATGGCTATGAACAATATGGGATCGACGTTCAAAGGGCCCAGGTTGAGGGTGAGTTCTCCTGTATTTTCTAGGGTTCCGTACCCAAAGGGTAAAAATGAGACCCTATTACTAAAACTCCGTCTGTCTGTCAGTCTGTCACTAGGTTGTATGTCAGGAAGCGTGATAGCTAGTAGTAGATAGTTGAAATTTTCACAGATGATGTATTTCTGTTGCAGCTCTAACAGCAAATACTAAGAACATAATGAATATTTAAGTAGGGCTCCCATACAACAAACGTGATTGGTTTGCCGTTTTTTGCGTAATGGTACGGAACCCATCGTGCGCGAGTCCGACTGTGCGCGGCCGGTTTTTTTAAGCTTTTATTTAACTTGCCCTGTTAGTTATTTTGTTAGTGTAGGTCAAATCTTGGGAGCTAAATATGACCCACGTTCCGAATTCCGATTGAGTTGAAATGGAGTTTATCTGATAATAGAGACAGGTGGTGGCCATGGGAACTTTGTCATAGTACATCGCCAACTAATTGTGTTTGGGGTCGTTAGAATTGTATCGATGAGTTAGTTGTAGACGTATGTGAACTGGGTGTATAAACTTATTTAGGTATATTTTTCATCTTTTTATATGACTATCTGTTGTTGGGTACTGTGCCAATCTCACCGGTTATCTAACCAATCTTTGGCAGATGTCGGACAAGCAAGCCAACGGTGTGCCCTCTGTCCGTTTTGCCGACGTGGACAACAAACCAGTAATCAATTTATCATTATGATTGTTCATTTGTGTATATTCCATTATTTCAAATGTATATATTCTAGACCCTTTTGAACCCTCTTTTTTGTTATATTAGATTAGGAACATTATATACATATGGTTTGCAATTTACATGTAAATGTTCAAAGGGAATGTTTTTTCAATTTATAGGATGAAATTTGATTCGGTGTGTGATTGTGATTCAAAATTGAACATATTGGCATTAAATTTTTATTTATTATAGAACAGCGTTTTCTTAGACAGCAGTATTAATTAATTATTTTATAAAAATCATTTCAATGTGACATGCGTTAAAATCTGTGCACTGACAAAAATTTCATCGTGTATATCTTCATGTCTTTATATTGAATAAATTAAATCCGTTCCCATTCATACCCCGAAAAGGTGACCGATCGAAAACTCGTGTAAATCCGTCGTAGTTTAAAAAAAGGTTAAATAGTAAAAATCCATTTTCAGTCTGACCAACTGCCTCGCCCTTTGTTGGACAAGAACCGCTCTGCCCTGGATAAAGTGGTGGATTACTTGCTGAAGGACGGGCCCAACCATCGCATGGCTCTCATTTGCAACGAGTGCTCTTCTCATAATGGTGAGTAGTTTTTTATGCAGCCCTCTTCATGAAACTTATTGTAACTAAAATCCCATCAAAAACATAAATGTAAAAAAGGAGAGCCAAGTTCAATACAAAAATTATGCTTGGCTGTGGGGTTCGACGCAAAAAGAATGGAGATCTAAATGAGTGCCAAGTTCTATGCAAAATCCAAATATGTATTTATAGGAACAAAATAACATTATAAACAAGTATTAAACTCTATTTCTTTGCTTTATTGGATACCTATAACAATTGCTGTTATTTAAAAAAAATGCGAGATCTTAAAGCAGGTTAGATTTGACTTGGCCAGTTTTCATTACATCAGTCATTTTATAAAGTTATTCAACATATATATTTTGTAATTCTGATAAAAACTGGCCAAGCCAAATCTAACCTACTTTAAGATCTCACATTTTTTTTAAATAACAGCAATTGTTATAGGTATCCAATAAAGCAAATAAATAGAGTTTAATACTTGTTTATAATGTTATTTTGTTCCTATAAATACATATTTGGATTTTGCATAGAACTTGGCACTCATTTAGATCTCCATTATTTTTGCGGCGAACCCCACAGCCAAGCATAATTTTTGTATTGATCTTGGCTTGGCTTACATTTATGTTTTTGATGGGATATCAATACTTTTTGTAAAGAAAACTAGGCAGGTATTGAGATTTAATGTTTTTTCTTGTATTTCCGCTGCATGTTTTTTACTTCTGTTCTTTGTATTAATTATGTGGTGCCGCGCGCCGCCAACGACACACCGTTGACCGGTTGTTTAGCGCGTATTACAGGTTTTTTGTATGGGGACCCCCCCTATTTTTTAACTTTTTTTATTTTTAGATTTTTTCCTACGCTTACACACAATTACCGAGCTGGATTCCAAATTTCATCCTTCTAGGTCATCTGGAAGTAGGTTAGGTTTAGGTACTATATGTCAGTCACAATAAAAAAGAAATTTGTATGGGGACCCCCCCTATTTATTAACTTTTTTTTGTTTTTAGATTTTTTCCTACGCTTACACACAATAACCGAGCTGGATTCCAAATTTCATCCTTCTAGGTCATCTGGAAGTAGGTTAGGATTAGGTACTTATATGTCAGTCACAATAAAAAATGGTTTTTTTGTATGGGGACCCCCCCTATTTTATAACATTTTAATTTTTAGATCTTTTCCTACGCTTTCACACAATAACTGAGCTGGATTCCAAATTTCATCCTCCTAGGTAATCTGGAAGTAGGTTAGGTTTAGGTACTATAAGTCTGTCAGTCAGTCTTAAAATTTACGACTTTTTGACCTTCATATCTTTATAACCGTTTGAGCTAGCTTCATGAAATTTGGGCTTCTAGATGTCCTTATGGATATAATTAAACACACGTAGTTTTATGTGTTTACGTTAAAGATGTTTTGAGTTATAGAAGGGTCAAAAGTGGCACCAAGTGGTTCGTGTAATATTACACTTGGCGCTGGCTAGCCAGTTCCTTTGCTTGAACTTGGCTTGACACGCTGCCGCGTGTCTAGATACTCATACATAAATTAAAAAAAAAAGCAATTTAATAGAATTTAGTAATAGTAAACTACCACTCCAAAGTCGCTGGCCATTTTTCTGTCTTGACTAGAAGGCGAGTTGCAATAACTTTACTCTGTATCTTTAGATATTTAAATAATCTAATATATAAAAATCTACCCTCAAATAGATCCTTAAGCCAGTTCAGGGTAGATGAAAACATTACACGATCAAATATAACCGGACCGATTAAAGTCAGGTCGTTCAGTGACTGATCCAGGCGGTTACTTATATATTCAGTTAACCAATAAATGTTATAACTACCCGAATATGTACAAATTGTTTGTTTACTTTTATTTGAATACCCAAAGATGCAGACTATAATGGTTGGTTGCAATACGGTGACCAGCCTCAGATTCAATTTATTCAGAAGGACTGTGTACATTTTTTTCTAACTTCGCAGGAATGGCAATGGTAGAAGAGTTCGACTACGTCTCGTATGTGTGTGCGTATTGTGGACGCCTCAACCCTGCCCGCAAGCAGCGCCCCGCGGCCCCACTGCTGTCTTCTCCAAGAGCACTGCCGGACATACCGCGCCGAATGGGTTAGTTTAACCTATTAACCTTATGTTAAAGTTATGTCACATGCAACTACATAACCCGGGTAATGTCAAACAGATGCAAAATGGAGCATGATGCGTGTTTTACTTTTATAAACTGACGACAAGCAACATTTTTACCGTTTAACCTAATGTTAAAACTAAGTCCTCAAAACATAACGTACCAAATATTAACAAATGTTAGGATATTATGCCGATAACTGGCGGGAGATGGCGCAGGATCGAGACAACTGGCGTGCACTCGTGTCGGAGGCCAAGACTCATTTTGGGTCGTTGCGCCATTAAGTAAGTAAGTAAGTTAGGATATTATCCTATTATTAGACCTAAAAAATGCTACCCGCAGTATACACTTTACCATACGTTATTATAGATAGCTCCTGTAAAAACTAACGAATATAAACTTCCATTTGTACAATAAATACATTGTATAATACACCATACCGCACGTATCCCTACATATATCCCTTTCATATCACAGGCGGTGACGACTCTTCCATATCCAGTTCCAGCGACAGCGACGATGACAAGAAAGTCAAGATATCTGAAATTGGAAGTAAGTAAAGCCAAACTGAGTTGGTAGACCTTATTTAGTTGTAATAAGGTTGTGAATAGTCAATCAACAGTCAACGATATAATATGACTGGCGATTCATGCGAAAAAAACCGCCTGTATTATAATGGGCGATACTCGTATTTTTAGGTAATTTGATTCTGCCACGCCGTCGCTCTTTGAGGTGTATTTAAGTAACGATGATAGTGATCTGTGGCAAAAGCTAGGCTCATACCTTATGGCTTAAGACAGTGTTTTTGATGTCTCATTCTGACTTATAAATGCGTTTCTATTTAACCTTTTGACAGCCGAAGACGTCATAATGTGGCGTAAAACTGAGGGGTTAACGTTACATGACAAATTTTAGATTAGGTACTGTCATAGTGATAAGGTTCAAATTGGCTCGCAGTTTTATTACTAAGTGGTCTACCACTTTCTTGGCTGACTGTACACTAAATTAGTTAATAATTCAAATTTGGGGTATGAATTTGCAAGTCCACAATGTGTAAATTGATACATGCATAATACATGTACCTACTTAAATCTATTGAAATTGTTATGCTATTTTTAAATAATCTATTTGAATTTTTCAGGTTCAGAAGCTGAATCGGATCGGCCCCCCTCTTCATTGGAAGGGACTCCGAAATCCACCGCCGAAAAGAAAGAAGACTGAACGAATAAAAATCTTACGTGTTTCTTAAAATCTTCTCTACAAAGAGTGCGAAATATTCAAAATAATGTACGGAAAATATGTTTTCCTGGTGGCGAATTGGTCTGTAAAGACGCTGTCAGTTTAAAAGTATTTGTCTCTGACGGGTTGATGGTTTGAACCTTTTAACCTTTTCTTAAAAGTAGACTTTAACAGGTAGTATAAATGTTATTAAAGTTGTACTATGGCTGGAAATAACACGGCAGTCTTCTGATATCTTAGATGTGGAAAAAGACAAAAGTACTAATTAGTTAAAACTTTGCGTTAAAAAAAGGCGAATATTGGTAGTTTTGTGTAACAGCATTGGGGTCTTATCTAAATTGGATTTTTTATTTTATTTTAAAGAGATACTGTCAGTTATGTTCAATGTGAGGTATGTTGTAAGAAAACGGCGTTTAGGGCCTATTGTCGTTAGATGTAATTAAAGTAAATAGAATTATCTTATGACGCTAATTACCTCACAAGATTGCATGAATTTTTAACATTTATATTGGCTCTCTTGGCTTACTTGAAAATTAATCGTAAGTCGCAAAATAAAGTGCCTAAATTTTTTTCGCGCCAAAAGTGGCTTCGACAGCTGTCAACATTATTTTATAGATGCGAAAAGATGCTTCCAGCCAGTGATTTTGAAAATATATTTTTTTTCCAAAATAATGTAATGTAATATCGGATGGTAATAAGGCTAAGAGAGTGTATAAAATTCCTATATTACAACGATCTATGTTTGGTTTATGAATAACAAAATTTAGAAGAAAAATTTGATGCCATTTTATACCTAAATCTGTCATCGCTCTTTATTATAAAATTGGAATAGAAAATTATGTTTCTTTTATTATTTAGTTTTGACATGAGGCTCTCGAAGAAAATATTCGTGCCTTGTTAAAAAATGGTTCATTTAGAGGTAAATTACATGCAATAATTGACTAAAAGAGTGAAATGGTGTCGCTAGTAAGCTTTTCCGATATCCATTTTGACATTCAGATCATAAAAATGTTGCTAATTTATAATTTTATTTGCGTTTGGTTTATCTCTATTTTAGGTAAAAAACTTAATGGAAAAGTAGCTTTTGTAACAGTATTGTTTCCAACAGTAATTTGTTCACATTAAGTATGAAATACATTTTCTGTTAAGTTTTTCCTATAGTTTAATATTGAACTCGATACGAACGAATATTTATTCTTATTTAATTTTTGTCAACTAATAAGTTATTTTGAATCTTCATAGTTTCTAGTTTAAGCTGGTTTAAATTATTTATTTTAAACATAATTTAATTTTAAATATATTTTTTGGGCCCGCTACTTAAATGAGCTTGGGGTTATGATTGGATAATAATAAGGCTTCAGAGCCAGTTTTGCAAAGATAATAAAATAACTTTATTATATCCATGAGGACAGGAACTCAACACAACAATGCTACAATATTACCTACTATTGGTAGCACGAAAAGAACGTTTTTATTCCTTTAATTCTGAGTGTAAAGGTTTGTTATTATGAATAACTCTTACAAATCTTGTGTAAACTTTTCTATGATGAGACAAGTAGCGTTATTTGAATACCTTACTTTGTTCGGTGTCCTGGTTTTGGAATTTAACACGTAATTTTTCCATTTTTTCCTTTAATATAAATGCGTATCTGCATGTTTAAAAAATATATTTAACAAGTAAAGGCAGCAATAAACTAATTATAACCCCAAACACTTTAACCTATGTACTAACAATTCCTATCCTGCATTTTACTCAATTGATGACTATTTATCCGGCCAGAATGTAGCTTAAAAATAAAATAAAAATTACTTCTAAAAATATACTCAAACGCTTTTTCTAGTCACATTTACTTGGTGATCCGAAAGTTGCATTTAATTACCAAATGTATTGAACACATAATCATAACTGTCATTAAATATTTATTAACATTTTTTGGATCACCAGCAAATTCAATTAAAATAACACTTGTAATTTTTAACATAAGGTTAAAAAAATTAACATTTTAACCTTTTTTTAAATTGTCCGATTAATCATGAGCAAAATATATTTTTTAATTGTATTCCTAGACATTCCCTGGTGTTTATTGTAGTTTAGTGGTTGGTCTTAGTACAAGCCCTATACAGCCAAAATGTTTGTTTTGTAGCATAAACCATTATAATTCCATTTAAAAACAACAACTACGCAAGTTGACGAGAATGGGTCGAATGAGTGACGGAATGGGAAATACATTCGTTCATTCACATTCGTTTAGGCCACATCATTCGCGTCAGATACCGCCAACATTGAAAATCGTTATCTGCCTAGCTATCGCTCTTGCAAATTCGAGTGATAGAGAGGCAGATGACGACGTTACATTTTTAGTAGTTGGCGGTACCTTTTTCGTTATTTTACCTGTATTAGTCAATATACATGATAAAAACTGTGGTAGTGGTATCCTAGTGTCCAATATTGAGGTTTTACTATGGAATGAATCTTCATTGTGTGTAAATAATGGAGTCAAGTGAATAAGTGTTGTTGTATTTGTTATTTATGCTTGTATTCATTAGGTATTTTATAATTGAACTAATATACAAGTACCCAGTTTGTTTGTGTTTTATTTATTTCTATTAAAACACTTGCTAATAAGTAAAATTTTAATGTGACGTTCCACGGCAAAAGGTACCTTATGGCGGCTGGCGCTTACGTCGCATAGCGCCGCAATAATTTTGGAGCGACGTTAATAATAGCGTAAGCGCCAACCGCCATAAGATACCTTTACCCGTGGGACGTCACAAATAGGTACCTAAGTAACAACATAATATTATATCCGTCTGTTTAGTACCTCCTAGAGATGTGCGCCGATGGCAAAATCATCGGCGGCGGCGTCCGATGATTTTTTGACCGGCGGCGGCGGCGTGATCGGCGTGAAATCGGCGTGGCATAATTTTTGATACTGCATGAGGACGTGGCTGTTGAAACTCTACATTAAAGCCTTCTGAGTATTTACTAGGCTATACAAAGCATATTATGTGTGTTTTCTAAATTATTGCCGAAAATTATATCCCAGCATGTCACTTGGCAACCATTTATTATCAATACCAACCTAACGGTTACCAACGGTATGTTTAAATATTAAATTAATAAGGATACTTTAAAACGCTATATTTTAGGCAGTATTTTTACTTACTTTTTAAGCGAAATACAAATAAAACACAAAAGAAAACTTTAAGTTGCCTTAAATCTATATTGACTTTTCCCAGCCACTGTCGCCTCACCTAGGATTTGTTACGATATAATGATGAATACTTCACATTTGTCTGAACTGAAGTTTAACAGAAATGTATAAATAAATAAAACAAAGTTTTCGAAAGTAAACGTCTCTGGCAGGTTGATTCGCTCAAAAGAATGTCTTTGGAATGTCTCGTTTTATAGAATATTAAGGTCTACTTTGTTTTCTTTACTGCTAGCTTAGTGATGATATTTGGTGATTTAAGTTCCTATAAGTAGGTATAATTGTTTATGTATAGCTTATTATTACAAAGCTTTAACCTGACTTTTATAATTTTGATTGAAATATATATTACTAGGGCACTCGCGAGCAAATGCTTAACATAAGACAGATTATTGAAAAAAGTCGAGAGTTCAACAATCCAGTTGTTCTCTGTTTCATTGACTACACAAAAGCATTTGATTGCGTGCAGTGGCGGGAACTATGGTCTGTACTGACAGAGATGGGAGCACCGGAGCATCTCATAGGATTAATTCGTAACTTGTATACTGACAACAGAAGCTACATTAGAATTGGACCAGAATGTTCCAAAATGTTCCAGACCAAAAAAGGAGTCCGACAGGGATGCATACTATCACCAATGTTGTTTAACATTTATGGCGAGTATATTGTCCGTAAATCTCTTCAAGGATGGCACAAAGGGTTTGCTGTTGGTGGAAAGAGAATTAATAACCTGAGATATGCTGATGACACTGTCCTTTTGGCATCTTCAATATCTGACATGCAAGAACTTGTCAACAGACTGGAGGTCGAGAGCGGGAAGTTAGGTCTTGCAATCAACCGAAGCAAAACCAAGCTGATGATTGTGGATCGCGCCAGCCGCCTGTCTGCAGCTCCTACAATCCAGGGTATAGACACTGTTGATGAGTTCGTATATCTGGGGTCAAAGGTATGTAATGATGGCAGCTGTGTTCCGGAGATCAAAAGGCGCATAGGAATGGCTAAAGATGCCATGACGCGGCTTCAGAAAATATGGCGTAATCGGGGAATATCCAGAAACACTAAAATAAGACTTGTACGAGCCCTTGTATTTCCAATATTTATGTATGGAGCCGAAACGTGGACAATCAAAAGCAGAGAGAAACAACGGATCGATGCCTTTGAGATGTGGTGTTGGAGGCGTATGCTGAGAATACCATGGACAGCTAAGCGCACGAATCACTCCATACTGTTGGAACTCGAAGTGAAAGTGCGATTGTCCACAATCTGTGAACAACGCTTCCTAAGTTACTTTGGCCATATAATGAGAAGGGGAGACGAAAGTTTGGAAAGGTTAATCGTTGTTGGTAATACTGATGGCAAAAGGTCACGGGGCCGTTCACCAGCACGATGGACTGACCAACTCAAAGGCGAGGAACCATCTCAGAAATTCTATGACGTGGTGAGGAAAGCGATGGACCGGAATCGATGGCGAGAGTGTGTTCGTGCCCGAACAAAACCCACCAACCACGATCATCAGTCATGATGGATGCGACCAAGAAGATATATTACTAAGTAAAAGAAGCTGATAATCACCATAAAATGACTAAGAATTGATCGTGTGTGTGTGTGTGTGTGAATGTGTTTTAAATGAAATTGTATATTATGTGATAAATAAATCAAAGCATATCTATCACATGATGACATTGATAAACCTCATGCGTGTCACCAGCATCATACGAGAAATCATAAAATACGCAATTATAATCGTGGTGACAGCTTGGAGGAGATTCAAAAAGAAAATAGCATGTTTATGTCCTAGGATATGAACCTACTATTTTCTTGACTTTAGTTCACTGATTAAATTGACAATGAAGAGATTATTGATGTAAAACAAAATACGAAGATCATTAACCCAACACTGTGAAATGAAAATTATGATTGTTTGTTATTGTTATTTTATTGAACTATAATTGTTTTATTACTTGTATAATTTGTATTTTATTGTGACTTGTAAAATGTACTTTTATTTTTGCCAATAAATATCTGTATTCTGTATTCTGTGCGTTCAACAAAAAAGGTGTACGATAAAATATCAAATACATAATAACCTGAGATCCAGAAACAAGATCTTGTTTAAATTAACGCTAAATCGTTATCACAGCTAACACCGCAACGACAAAAATGATGCTAATATGCTTCACTGGCAAATAATAAGCGAAAAATCATAAGGATCTTTAAATTATACCTATGACATTATCTACTCACTACGCAATATGGAATAAGACACGATAGGTATCAAAATTTCCCACGCCGATTATACGCCGGTCAAATCTATCGGCGGCGGCGGCGTGGAAAAATCATCGGCGGCGGCGGCGCGGCGGCGCGGCGCACATGTCTAGCTACCTCCATTGATGTGTAACATAAGTAACATTTAAGTGCCAATTACCGGAACTGATAAGAACTAGGTACATACTTACTTTCTTTTTAAAAACAATTATTATGGCCTGGATGAGTACCTACTCATCTCTCATTCAGGCCCACAGACCAACCCCTTTTTCGGCGATAAGTACTTAGATGGTCAAGCAAATCTTGTCGGTAGAAAAAGGCGCGAAATTCAAATTTTCTATGATCTATGAGTCAATATCCTCCTCCTCCGCGCCTACATTTTTCAAATTTGCCGCCTTCTACTGACAAGATCTGCTTGACCAAGTATACTTAATGCTTAGCGGGTTTATGTTACGTCTGAGCAATACTTTTCTTTTGAACTAAAATCTTGAAAGGCAGGGTATATATACAAATATAAGAAACGAAAGGAGATATCCTTAAAATGTACTCTGGCAAACCAGCTTTGTCAGTAGAAAAATACTGCAAATTTGAAAAATTGAAGCGCGTTGCGCGATATACTTACCATACTTTTGGATTGTGCCCTTTTATACTGATTGGCTTGACGGAGTATAAAACTAGAAGGCGCAGTTTTCAACCTTATCGTGATGTACAAAAGTGTCCATTTACATGGTTCTAGTGTCTAATATAGTATTAGAAGTGTAGAAAGGAGTGAACATGCAGAAACGAAACGCAACTGACGTTGTTGAGGCATTTTAAAAAAGTATGAAATACGTCTCTCAAACGTCAAAACTGTCAAAAGGCTGCTGCGGCCGCTGTTCGCTTTTGTCATTGTCATTTGGTGGTCATTTTATTTTCTTTATCTCATTGAGTATTGAGGACCTTTGCGATTTTCTTTATCTTTAGAAAACAACTTATCGCATACACTAGAACGTATTAATGTCGGCGCCACGCCTCTATAACCGATTAGTATAATAATATCAACGTAAACGTCGGCAGTTGATAACCACGTCTTGATAAACAAGTTCCTTGGCGAATTCAATCTTTAAAAAAAATAATTAAAAATATACTTTGCATTACGCGCGTCGAACGAGGCAACGATTTAGCTAATATCTTTAATCAGTGAACAATATTGTGTGAACAATATAGTGTAAGATTAACTTTTATTTAAGTGAACTATTTTGTAACTTTAAAAGTTTTACAATGTCAGTGCTAAATAACATCAGTGTTTCTATAAGTAAAGGATTGAGACGTGAGTAAATATTTAATGTTTAGTACCTTTTATTTTTCCATACAGGTAAGTAATGAAACCTTTAATTTTTGGGATTAATTTCATTCCAATTTTACATTTAATTCCTTTTACCGGCCGATCTTAAACTCGCCTTTTTGCCCTGTTTATCATCCTAAAACCCACGGCAAATTATACGCTTTTAAATTTGAAACTTTGTTTTACCACTATATGAGTTCAAAACTTAAATTGAATTAGTACTTGCAAAACCACACAGGGACTTTGCAGGCTAAATCATTCTTTTATGGTAATCCCTTCTTTCATTTACTTTTCAGCCACATCAGTAAAGGCAATCAAACATTTAAAATTTTCAAATTTTGAACACAATATTTTAGTGGGTCTATCGCAAAATCATTTGATTTACCTTTATATTGATTTTATTAACCTTTTAAGTGGGAAAACACCATGAAAAAGTATAAAAACCAATTGCAAAGACTGTAGTGGCTTACACTGTAGTTATAATGATGACAAAACAGTCCTCTAAGTAATGTTTCACCTGTAGAGATAAGATAATACCTATATAATAACTATTCTAACAAAAACATTAATTAATTATTACATTCTAATTAAATATTGGCACAAAGTCATTGACCTTGCTGTTTATCTATGTGACATCTGCTTATTATATAATAAATATAATAAATTGTGACTATTTAAACAAGTTTTTGGCAAATATTTCATTTTTGGCACAAGATTTTATCGCTGACTGTACTTTTCTTACGACAGACAACTAATACTCATCTAGACAATTCTAAAAACCCCTAACACAATTTGGTTCCGTTGTTTCATCACAGAGTTCCTATGGGCACCTCCTGTCTCCATCATCAGATCAGCTCGATGGTACCACAATATTGCATTGTCATCCGATTTATACATGCATGCAAGATTTCATCTCAATTGGAAACCGGGAAGTGGATCAAATTTAACTTGCAAGATATGATTACAGACCGGCAGACAGACAACGGTCTGGTGAAACTAAATAAAAGCTTGTAAAAAAAACTCGTTTTTTGTTATGTCAATCAAAAGAAGAATGTGGTAACTATGTATGGGATGCATACAGAGTTACTGCGTTTTGACTTTGAGTAGCAATGAGAGATATGAGATTTTTTCAAAGTAGTGACTATATATAGCTAGTTAGTACCCAATCATCTGTTATCTACCATTTTGCTTATTTTCTTATCAAATTTAGTCTTATTACAACTACCAAAATAATTGCCATTTCTAGAAACTTCTGTTGATATTAATCAACTTATATTTGTAGTCTTTTACAAAACATTATTTATATTTAATTACACAAACGGGTCTACCGTGATATAATTCCATTGTTTTTACCTTTAATCCCGACGTTTCAGCTGAGTTGCACCAGCTGTGGTCACGGAAAGACGAAGAAGAGTGGTGTTTTATTAATATCTCCGTTGACATATGTTGGGACGTCAGTCTTTCCATGACCACAGCTGGTGCAACTCACCTGAAACGTCGGAATTAAAGGTAAAAACAATGAAATTATATTGTGGTAGACCCGTTTGTGTAATTAAATATGTGTACAAAACGCGAGAGTTTAAAGTGTTATATTATATTGCAAACATAATTTAATTCCGCATAAAAACGTATATTTCGACACTATCAAGGGAATGAAGATTTATAGGGTGACCTAGGTCCTGTTGACCTAAAGTCTATTTTTTTATTCGGTAGACTAAAATGACATTTCATAGTACGGAATGTTATTTTACGTTCATATTATCTAGAACTATTTGGCAAGTAATATTGTGGGTGAGTAGGACTCGCACTCGGCCGGTTTTTGTATGGGAATGGAAAATTTTCCATTTCCAAAATGAAAGTTACCTTTATTTTCTTTTCAGTGTCAATGTCCTGGAATGTGCGAGAACTTTTCCAACTTATCCCTGTATCAATCCCATAGTCCAACCATTACATAAAACTCTTTGTAAAAAAAAAATTGATGCTTTCTGTGTTTTGTGGTTCTAAAAAACTAAGAAGTAAGTTTTGATATTACATGATGCCTTCAGAATCTTCAGATTATTATTATCTAAGACAAATACTTACTGTCATTATTATATTATTATATTATATAGCCTTTTCTTTTCCACAATTTACATTTTTCATTTCAAACTATATATATTTCTTTAATTTTTTGTGGTCCCTGTTTGGGTAAAGGCCTCCTCCAAGCTTTGCCATTTTAATCTATTTTGTGCGGTTTCCATCCAGTCCCTTCCCGCTGCCTCTACAATGTCGTCAGCCCATCTTTTCCGTGGTTTTCCTGCCTTTCTCTTACTGTCATAAATGTCATAATTATAATCTACTTCAGTATGTTTTGTACAAATATCTAAAGATAACCCTTAAGTATATAATTAGGAAGTGTTTATGTTTAATAAGGAAGCAACATTTCCTGGATAACTGAGTTGAGTGTTTTATCTGTTCCTCCATTTATTCGAGTACACACTTGTGGGATTTGTCTACAAGAATTAGCATTATTTTATAAATACCTAGGGCACAGAATAAAATAATAGTACTAGGTACAGAAGACTCGCTCTCTAATAAAATGCGTCTGTTACGATCAGGACAGATATGGCCGCTAGGTGGCGACAGCGCCACGCGCGGCTTATGGCTAGCCACCAAAATTTGTGTGGAACAGGTGTACTTTTAGCTACCTGTTGCAAAGCAACGAAATCCCGGAGTGAGCCACGCATGCTTAGACTTTACTTTTACGGAGTTACATATATCTTGTGACATAAGACTACGGAACTATTGTGCTAAGGTCGCCTCTTGTTGATTGATCTATTAAGATAAACATGTTATTATTCTACTTATCATGATGCTAGAAATAGATAGACTAATGAGGAAACTGACTATTCCCACCACGTATACAGAACTCGCCTCAAACTAGCCAGTTTAACCTTTTCGACGCCATCGACGGATATATCCGAACCGCTGGCCCAACGCATGCCATCTGTGCTATCAAAATCGCTGCCAATTTAGCTTGGTCTAACTCTATCATTGACTTATATCTAAGGGCCCCCCCACATCTGGCGTCTTTCGAGCGTCGGCGTCTGTCGGCGTCGGTCCAGCGCTATGGAAAATGACGTCGCTGCGCAGTTGCGTCGACGCTGCGTCGACGTTGCGTCGACGTCGGCCATAGAATTGTAGACGCCGACGCTCGAAAGACGCCAGATGTGGGGGGGGCCTAAGGACGGGCCTTACGGGCACTAAATATAGTTCAGCCATAGACCTAATATTACATAGATGAGCTATACGCGTGCCTCCGTGAGGGACAAAACATACGCACAGCGACAATATTAAAAACACGTTTTAACATTCCTGACAACCTACCAAAAACAATCTACGTAATTCGGTCGGGTTATTTGTTACCCACCATAAACTATACTAAATTTTTGGTGGGGAAAAAGTGAGACTGTGACAAGGACAAGCAATAATACCGCTTTCTCTGCTACTCCTACTGAAATTTTCATTAGTGCATCTCGTTCGGTCGTTTGGCCCCTCTCCCGTGTCATCTCTATATTATTGCACCTCTATGAGTTCAGCGGTGTCACTCACGAATTCGAGCCAATCGTGCAGTCTAAAGGCTCCTCTTCACGTTGGGCCAACGCCAACGAGTGACGCATTTATGCGTTAGAGGGAGCAAGTGATATTGCTATCTCATTCTACCGCATAACTGCGTCCCTCGTTGGCGTTGGCCCAACGTGAAGAGGAGCCTTAACGCAACTAGGTGCGACCAATCGCGTGCGTGATGCGAACTCATCAACCAATCGCGTTATAGCGGAGTCACACCGCTGCACTGGCCCCATTCATATTGCCCGTAAGGCCAGTCCTGACCTGAGATATACGTCACGTTTGGTCTAATGGCTCCTCTACACGATGGGCCAGCGCCGGCCACTCCAAGGGAGGCATTTATGCGTTAGAGGGAGCAAGTGATATTGCTATCTCATTCTACCGCATGGCTGCGTCCCTTGGAGTGGCCGGCGCTGGCCCATCGTGTAGAGGAGCCATAACGAACGTAGGTAATCTGCAAGCTGTTAATAGCACGTCGCAATATTTATTAACACTAGGTCATGAATGATAAACCCTAACATCATTAGATGAATGTTTATATTGTTCAAATGTAAATAATTATAAAATTATAGGTTACAGTAGGTTTTTAGGGGACGGTTATCTAACAGCGATTTATAATACTTTTTTTTCAATTATGAATGGGCTTACTCATGGCCACAGACTAGCCGAGGCGTAGACGTGGCCTACGATGGAGCGAGCTCGCCCAGAAGGTGCCTGTTCACTCTTGATTTGAAGGTTGCCGGGTTATAAGAACACGGAAATATAGACGCCGGCAAGGAATTCCATTCCTTGGCAGTGCGCATAAGGAAAGTAGAAGCAAAGCGCTTCGTGCGAATTGGTGGAATATCTACCAAGTAAGGATGGAAACCGGCCGTGCGTCTAAAAGTCCGATGGTAGATGGTTTTCTTATTTATTTCTTTGTAGTTTTACATGTATGTAAAATGTAGGTATAATTATTGTTGCAATAAAGAATATTTACTTACTTATTACCTTACCTATGTTTACATAGACCGATAGACAGAGCATAAATATGTTCGTACTGTAATATACGGGTAAATAAGTTAAAATAACATATGATAAACTAATGTAAATAGTGTGTTTTCTTAACCTTGCATTATATTATAATTGCACATATTCACACATAGCAACATAAAGCATACCTTATTGTTTAGGCGGAAAAGAAGGCTAAGGCCCCCCCCCACATCTGGCGTCTTTCGAGCGTCGGCGTCTACAATTCTATGGCCGACGTCGACGCAACGTCGACGCAGCGTCGACGCAACTGCGCAGCGACGTCATTTTCCATAGCGCTGGACCGACGCCGACAGACGCCGACGCTCGAAAGACGCCAGATGGGGGGGGGGCCCTAACGGTCCGATTCGAACTTTAAGATACGTCAATTAATAGATCTAGAAATGATATGGATTAGATATGTCGGTGTCAAATGTGACGTTTCTTCAAACAAATACGTCACTTTTGACACTGACACATCTAATCCATATCGTTTCTAGATCTATTAATTGACGTATCTTAAAGTTCGAATCCGGCAGTAAGATAATGTTAAAGCTTTGGAGTCCGCTTAAGAGCCCTTCAACGTGCACACTAGCGCCACTGCTAAGTAATCGTGATTATTTAAATTTAACGAAAGATATTTAAAAAAGGGGGCCGCTACGGACTGTATTGTGTATTTAAGTACTTTTTGAATACATCAAACTAGTTTTTATGATGTTTCCCCATGTTTTATGGGAGCCCCATTTAAATCTTTATTTTATTCTGTTTTCAGTATTTGTTGTTATAGCGGCAACAGAAATACATCATCTGTGAAAATGTCAACTGTCTAGCTATCACGGTTCGTGAGATACAGCCTGGTGACAGACAGACGGACAGACGGACGGACGGACGGACGGACAGCGAAGTCTTAGTAATAGGGTCCCCCCGTTTTACCCTTTGGGTACGGAACCCTAAAAACCATTTGATTTTGATTGCTGAAACTAAAAGCAATCGCTGCTTTGTCGACGAAATTATCAATGTTGTTGGTTGTTCCAAAAACGCTAGTGGACGGAATAGACCCTATGGTCCCTAATATGACGGAAATAGCCACATTGACCTTAGTGTTTTGTTTTAAGGGGTCCACTGATTAACAGTCCGCCGGACGGCATCGGCCTGTCAGAAAGAACAAAATTTTGACAGTTCCGAACAACTGACAGCTCTTAAGGGCGCCAGCGTTAGAAATGCGTGCTCCGACACGCACTAGGCCGCTTTTTTGACAATTAATTCCCAGTTGGTCCCATTGCCAACTAATTGAGATAGGTATTTCAGATATGATATATAGACCTTCAGTGTTTTAGGTATTTCAAAAGTCACATTTTATCCCAAGATGCACAGACGCCATCAGATATATCGGAGCGGCCAAGGTGCTCACAAATATCTGAGCACGCCTCTATTGTCAAGGCGTTAGAGTGCATGTTCAGATATTGTGAACACCTTGGCCGCTCCGATATATCTGATGGCGTCTGTACTAACTAGCAGTGGCGGCGCGTCCATAAAAGCCGATTCCCACCAGCTTGCCTGTTTTTGGACGTTTGAGCAGAGTTATAAAGGAAATATGTAAGCCAAATTAGCCCCGACTTGCCTATGGATATGTTTGACGCGCCGCCACTGCTAACTAGTATTGTTTCACCAAAGATTCCCGTTTTCGGAACGTTAATATTGACCATTTAGTCAGACGTGACGTGACGTGACGTGACGTGCCGTATTCCGGCACTTTATAAAGACTTCTACGTAATTAGTTATATTTATAACTTAATTATCTAAAAATAAACTTCCATGGAGTATTCCTCTCCGATAATCTCGAGGAGGAAATAGACGCTCAGTGGGTCACCGAGACCTTGTTTACCGCTTATCAATGTTATCTTACGGTATTTAATAAAATACACGTTTCAGATATAGAGATTATGATCGATTGAATACGAGTATACTGGACGATAACTATTCAATCTATACCTAAACATATCACACACGAGAGATTATTAAAACTATTATATCCTGCCTGTGAAGCCGATGGTCCTGGGTTCGAATCCCAGTAAGGGCATTTATTTGTGTGATGACACGGGTGTTCCTGAGTAATGTTTGTATTCTATGTATGTAAGTATTTATATACCTATTATGTATATCGTTGTCTGAGTACCCACAACACAAGCCTTCTTGAGCTTACTGTGGGACTTAGTCAATCTGTGTCAGAATGTCCTATAATATTTATATTTTATTTATTTATATCGGGTGGGAGACTGGAGGGGGACTTCCGAAGATAGGGATACGTGGAAGAATAAGACGGAGGCCTTTGCCCAACAGTGGGACAATATGGGCTCATAGTAAATAATGAAAATAAAATTATATCGGGTCTATCGCGAATTTATGTGATGCGAGTTGTTATATGTTTACTTATTTAGGTGATATGTGTTGAATAAAATAACGTTTTTTTCAGGTCTCAGGAAATCAAAACACCTAAATGGGGCCATTCGGAGCGCCAGCACGGAGCCGCCTAAACTGCATATGGACAAGTGCCTCATAGTGTCTAAGGTCACCCGCTATGAATATGAAAAGTGAGTAGTATACTATAATGTGTAGCTTTCAAATAGAGCTCGACGTACCACCTGCATAAAAAATACGTACTTCGGTTACTGAGTGCCGGCGAGTCGAACGCTACAGAACCAGTCTAAAATGTGTCATCGAGATGCGTAACAAAGGCGCGTTATCGGAGAGCGCAACTACACTGGTTTTTTGAGCGTTGGACTAGCCTGCGCTCAGGTGCCAAATAGAATAAGGATGACCCTTTTTTGCAGGTAAGTAGCACGTGCGGTTTTACTTAACAATAGACTATAGGATTAGGCGCAGGGCTCAGTTACGAAGCTACGAACTATAATATGTTTTTATTACATGTAGACCTGAGATGATCCAGTTAGAAGGTCCGAACCATACTGTTCTACCTTATAGTTCGTTTTTTTAGCATTAGAAATAAGGTAAACAATCATGATGTGTCTTTTAATTGAAAAACACATCATAAAAAGTTCTTTCTAATGCTAAAAAAACGAACTATAGGGATGCCCAGGGGGCGCCATAAAAGCTTTCAATAAGAAGTGCATATCTTGGAAAAATTCGACCTAGGCCGCTGTGGCCCGGTGGCCGAATGGCACAGGCACCTGCCGCGATAGCAGATGACGCTGGTTCGATGCGAGTCAATGATTGACTGGATTTACTTTCTTTTTAAATTCATTCAAAATCAGTCATGTAACAAGAATGAAAGATTATCGATCCATTAATAATTCCTGTTTTCCTGTCCGCTGTGTTTACCGGGTCCGCTGTGATATCGGGTCACAAGCCAGTGCGAACCGGAAAGATTCCACTCTGATACATCACGTATATTTAGAGCGATAACACGTGCATACATGATTTGATGAACTGGGAGCGCTATTATACCGGGTGTGGCCTGTAATATGAGCAATAAATTAAATTGTAGGCTGTACTCCTCATACTGACCAACATTTGTTCAGCGACTTTTAAAAATAACTTGTGGTTTGATTTTTAATACACTTTAAAGTTTATTCTAAGACGCAATGCATTGCGAATTTTGTTATGTTTAAGGCGTGACAAGCAACGTCAATCACAATGATATGGCGTGGCGATGGCGTCCATTGAAGATATTAATATTTATTTTGTATGAAAAATAGGGAGTCTGAATAGTTAAATACTTCATAATTTTTAAAAGTTGTTGAACAAAAGTGTCACCGTTTGAGGAGAACAATCTATGTTTCAATTATTTGCTCGTGTTACAGGCCACACCCGGTATTATAGATTTATAGTACAGTCGACGTCAGAGGTACAGTCAAGGAATTTAAATTCCGACCCATTTCGTACTTTGTCACAGTGACAATCAATATGAAAGCCGCTAGAGACCTCATACGTTTGTCACTGTGACAAAGTACGAAATGGGTCGGAATTTAAATTCCTTGACTGTATCTTTACATTTTTCGCCTTATTGCAAAGGGGTCATCCATTAATTACATCACACGTTTAGGGGGAGGGAGGGGGTCAAGAAAATGTGACATATTGTGACATGGGGGAGGGGGGAGACACAAACTTTGTGACGTCACTTTAACTTTATCAGTAACCGAAAATTTATTAAAATTATTTTATTCGCTATACATTTAAATAACAAGTTTTTAAAACGATACTCGGTTTTATTCGTTTAATTTTCGTTCCTAAGCAGTTTTGGGTTAAGTATAAAATTACTAATATTTATATCGTCAAAAATATTTTGATAAAATATTAATAATACTTAGGTACTTAATTCGATTTGGCGATTTCGTAGAAAAAGTGTGACGTCGCACTAGGGGGGAGGGGTTTGCCAAATGTGACCAAGTGTGACATGGAGGGGGGGAGGGGTCAAAAAACCTAGAAATTCGTGTGACGTAATTAATGGATGACCCCAAAGGAGTAAGGTACGAAAGTGTAAACATATCTTTGACGTCGATTGTACCATCACGCTCCGCGCCATCTGGGGTCCTAATTGGTTGTTCAATACTTACGCTATGGAATTTCCAATTTAGCAAAAGAAAGTAAATATTAGTTGAAGTTGTAATTGTTGTAAATTGTTGTTTAATAAAATTTTCGTGTCGCGACGCTAGAAAATTCTAGTAACAAGTACCGGTAGTCGACTCTTCTTCTTCCTCGCGTTATCCCGGCATTCTGCCACGGCTCATGGGAGCCTGGGGTCCGCTTGACAACTAATCCCATGATTTGACGTAGACACTAGTTTTTACGAAAGCGACTGCCATCTGACCTTCCAACCCAGAGGGGAAACTAGGCCTTATTGGGATTAGTCCGGTTTCCTCACGATGTTTTCCTTTACCGAAAAGCGACTGGTAAATACCAAATGATATTTCGTACATAAGTTCCGAAAAACTCATTGGTACGAGCCGGGGTTTGAACCCGCGACCTCCAGATTGCAAGTCGCACGCTCTCACCGCTAGGCCACCAGCGGATGGAATTTCCAATTTAGCAAAAGAAAGTAAATGTTTGCCGGCCAATCATTGTCTATGGAAATAATTACAGTTTTTAGGGTTCCGTACCCAAAGGGTAAAACGGGACCCTATTACTAAGACTTCGCTGTCCGTCCGTCCGTCCGTCCGTCCGTCCGTCTGTCACCAGGCTGTATCTCACGAACCGTGATAGCTAGACAGTTGAAATTTTCACAGATGATGTATTTCTGTTGCCGCTATAACAACAAATACTAAAAACAGAATAAAATAAAAATTTAAATGGGGCTCCCATACAACAAACGTGATTTTTGACCAAAGTTAAGCAACGTCGGGAGTGGTCAGTACTTGGATGGGTGACCGTTTTTTTTTTTGCTCTTTTTTGTTTTTTTTTTTTGCATTATGGTACGGAACCCTTCGTGCGCGAGTCCGACTCGCACTTGCCCGGTTTTTTAAAAGTATATGTGATAGACCACATCTTTGTTTCATATTTGGTTACCTATTGCAAAACTTATCTAGTGATCTATGTATTTAATTATATGGAATATACTAAAAATAGAGCTTATAGTTTGTCATTTCAATCATAGACAGAGAATCATACTATCTTTGTCTTACACTAGTACTAGGTAGCACAAGTAAAAGAAAAGGATGGGTATAGTTTTCCTGGTTCTTACTGACTGACAAATTGGTTTGACCAATTATACGATACAATACGACTAAACGACTAATACCAGGCGTGGCTCACTCCGCGATTTCGTCGCTTTGCTACCGGTAGCTAAAAGTACATCCGTTCGACCCCAATTTTGGGGTTTGGCATACGCCGCGCGTGGCGCTGTCGCCACCTAGCGGCCATATCTGTGCTGATCTTGACAGACGCGTTTTGTTAGAGAGTGAGTCTTCTATACCTAGTACTATTATTTTATTCTGTGCCTATGTCGGCGGCCGATCGTAAGATCAGGCAGATCGTTCGTTCCTGTGTAATGTTTTGACGATAGTCACATTAAACCAATATATAGATAGGATAGGTTCGTTAGGTTGCTTCAGATGCCCGAAGGGCAACCTGTCCAGAAATAGGATAGCGGGGCTCCGTCGACTCAGGGAACAAGTCAAAGATTTTCACGTTTCACGATATGCCTAAGAATTTCACGATATGCCTAGGAATTTCACGATATGCCTGATCTTACGATCGGCCGCCGACACCAATACGAGGGTTGATTGATCGCATTCATTGTCATTGTGATCTCGTACGCTATTTTCATCGACACAGAACAAGTCAGGATGGCCGAGCGGTCTAAGGCGCTGCGTTCAGGTCGCAGTCCACTTCTGTGGGCGTGGGTTCGAATCCCACTTCTGACAAACTTTTTGTTATTTTTGTTGCAAAGAAAAATATGTTTATATTTTTTTTGAAAAAGTTGAAAGGATATCGTTTTAGTGTTAAATACATAAATACCTACTATCTTAATAAGAGGGAAGTATAGCTACTGACAAACTTTTCGGTTTTCATACAATTTCCATTTTGGGAGAAACTGTTTCCACAAACTAAATCTTAACATAATATTACTTTGATTTTGATGTCGATCGCTTCAGTATATAATATTCTAGGTTTATAGGTATTGCTTAAAAGAAAAAAAAAATGTTTTGCAAATTTTCAAAAAAAGGAAAACCTATACTAGTTTTTCATTGTGTCAATAACGGGTCTATATTGGGTCGCATAATAATTGATTGTCCTAATGTAATGTTACGCATAAAACTCATTTCGCATAATTGTTGTTGTGCTGGAAATATTAACATTTCTGAAAAAATTATAACACAAACCTAACCTAACCTACCCTATTCTACACAACCTATGCAAAATATTTTCGAAAATACTTTCTGTTTCAGCTGGAGAAAAATTATGCGAAAAGAGATTTATGCGTAACATTACATTATGACAATCAATTATTATGCGATGAGATAGGATCCCGTCAATAACACTAAAAAAATCATGGAGAATAGAAATTATTAATAAATAAGTGGCAAAGGTTTTTCATTGTATGGACTATCATGTAAGTTAAAATGACTATTGTGTGTTGCGTTTGTGTCAGCGTCAAACAAGTCTAAATTTACGTCTTTAAGGTTATAAATAGCAGTAAGATAACAGTATTAATACGCACTAAGCTAAAATATCTAGAAACAATTATAGCGTCTTGAATAACAACGATAATTTATGAAACACGCGCTGTATAAAGATTAACCTTTAAATTGTATTTTTCTTAATTACTCGTAATGCATGTTAATTATAAGATGTAATAATGTTTTGAAAAGATGTGTCCCGCCGAGTTTGTTGCCGGTCCCATATTGGGATACCCTCCTCCAATTGAGGGGGGATTTAAATCTTCTCGGGGCAGAGGTGTACGGTTGGAGCCGGTAAAGGTTTATTTGACGTCCATAAGCGCATTGTAATATGCCTACTTGAATAAACTATTTTTTATCTTTATCTTTTTTATCTAACCCCATAAAACCTTACGGGCCTGATTTAGTTCAATGATGTTTTATCCCTTTCTACGACAGATAAGGACAAACGATTAGGTATTAGCTGATTGAGGTTTGTAGCGCGTTTAGGGCTCATTATTTAGTTGACGTAACTTTTTCTTTTTCATTTTCATTTTCACATACTAATATAAATATCTGGGAGACCGAGCTTTGCATTGAAAACATACAAAAATTTAAAAATGCGAGTTTTCCCAGAGATAAGACCTGGCTAGATCAATTTATCGCCCCCGAAAACCCCCATATAGCAAATTTCATCGAAATCGTTAGAGCCGTTTCCGAGATCCCCAAAATATATATACATATAAATAAATAAACAAACCTTGCTCGTTTAAAGGCGTTAATAATATAGATACTACTAATATTTGATTGTTTAACAAAATGTTTTGACAAAAATCTTGTTTTTTTTACAGACACAGTCTCGACAACATATCCGACGCCGAATTGGAAGCAGTTCTTCGGAAGCGAGGCTCAGACTTCGACGCCATGCTGCAGAGCCATAGAGAACAGAAGGCCTTCGAGCAGAGCGTGGCCAGGAGTCTGGGGGAGATGGGCCGAAAAGTCGAAATGGCTAGCAGGTGAGACATACAGTGAAACCTGGATAAGTGGGATCTCAAGGGACGAGCAAATTTGTCTCACTTAAAGAGGTTTTCCACTTACCCAGGCTCCCAGTTAGCCAGGTACAAATAATTTTTTGTCTCATTTACAGAGGGTTCCATTAATTGAGGTGAGAATAGAGTATATTCAGTTATAGAGGTGGTTAATAAGGTATTTAGTAATTATTTTTAAAAATAAATAAGGTAAAATAATCCTTGTCCCTAAATATTTTTTAAGTCTGTTTAAATATTTCTTTGAATTTATTTTGAATGATTCTCCAAAGGATAGATATTTCAAAATTAAATTAAATTTGATACTGGCTTCATTGCGTATTAGAAATTTAATTAATAAAAATTTATTTTTTCGTGTATAAATGAACCAAATCAAACTTGAAGTTGTTTTGACACAATTAGGCAAATGCGGAATTTGTGGATAGACTAAGAGTTAGTTAGAATACGGAACTTATTCAATGAAGTCCAAGTTAGAGAGGTCAGCATAGATTGACGTTATCTCAGATACAGAAGTCAATTCCCTATAAAATTCTAAAAAACAATTAGGAAAATGTAATCTTATAAATATAGTCTCAGTAATAGAGGTAAAATACACTCTCTGTCTCAATTATAGAGGTAAATATCACTATAAAATTTCAACAACGAATCCCAGTTATAGAGGTTCCTTTTTTCTCAGTAACAGAGGTAATTCAGTGCTAAAGTGTCGGGACTGCACCATGAGTCCCAGCTATAGAGGTTTCTCACTTATCCAGGTCCCACTTAACCAGGTTTCACTGTATTATAATTCTTACATGATTGACGACTGTTCTGGCCTAGTGGGTAGTGAACCCTGCCTGCGAAGCCGATGGTCTTGGGTTCGAATCCCAGTAAGGGCATTTATTTGTGTAATGAACACTAATATTTGTTCCTGAGTCATGGGTGTTTTCTATGTATATAAGTATGTATTTATCTATATAAGTATGTATATCGTCGCCTGGCACCCATAGTACAAGCTTTGCTTAGTTTGGGGCTAGGTTGATCTGTGTAAGATGTCCCCAATATTTATTTATTTATTTATTATTTATTATTCTAAACAGATTTTGATATATTTTGACACAAAATGGCATCAGTGTGCACCATATAATTTCATTGTTTTCACCTTTAATTCCGACGTTTGACATGTGTACAGTCGACGTCAAAGAGATCTTTACGACTAACGTTACAAAAAATTATTTACACGACTTTATTGTCATAGCATTTAGGTCGTGTAAACATTTTTTTGTTACTTTGGCTGTAAATTTCTCTTTGACGTCGACTGTACAAAACGCGAGAGTTTAAAGTGTTACATTACTTTTAATGTCACTTTAAATGGCAATTCATGATGGTACAAAACCCAAATGAGGTTTTGAAAATCTGAAAAGTAGAAATACCTAGCAGTTTAGACATGAATAAATAAATGCTAAATAAATAATATTGGGACATTCATACTCAAATTGACTAAGTCCCACGGTAAGCCCAAGAAGGCGGGGAAGACATGAATGAAATAAATGATTTGCATGAAATACATAATTCTAAACAGTAGGGTATTACCAGTGTTGGACACTTGGTTGACAGATGCCAGTAATGGACACTTATTAATTCAAAAATTATGTGCTTACACATTGAATGGTGCAAAATAAATGCATAATACTTGGTTTCTTTAACCCTTTGAACGCCAGTTGACGTCTTTAGTCGTCAAAGAGATGAAATAGGTTGGTTCCTTGTTCTATACTGATATCGTCTCTTAAAAAATTGGTAAAATTGAACAAATTAGGTAGGTATATGATATTTATTTATTTATTTATATATTTAATTATTATTGCAAAAAAATAAAAATAATGTACAAATGGCGTACTTAATGCCTAATGGCATTCTCTACCATTCAACCATCGGGCCAAACAGAGAAATGTAAAAACCGTGCAAGGAGAACAAAGGAATTTATTAGAACTATGGAAAACGAAAACAATTGAACAACTAATAATTCTGATAAAATACATGTATAGAATATAAAAAAAAAATTCAATAAGTAACTTCCGTTTCTTGATAAGAATCATGGAGTTTCTCTGATTGTAATTTTAAAACAATTTACGCGCTATTACAATCTTAGATTAGATTATTATTGACATGTTTTTGAAGATAAGTAGGATTGCCTATTGTACCTGATTGTCTTACTGTTAATATAATACGTCATATTGTATTAATAGTGTACTTTATTTTTTCATTATAGTATTTATAGTACCTACAGACCCAGTGCTATTAGTGACATAGAGTATTCACCAGTGTTGCCAACTGGGATTTTGAAAAAATGCCAGACTAATGTCTAGATTATGCCAAAATTATGCCAAATATTTTTGATATATTATGCTAAAATGTCACTTGAAATTATACACTTAAAACACATACAATTTTCAAATTTTCCACCTTTTACCTCTACTGACAAGATCTGCTTGACCAACTTTATATAGACCGTCCACAAAAGTCAAAATTCATATAAAAATAACATAAGGCGATGGCGCATTTGCAAGCGATTGTTGCTGCCAAGTTGGTGCAAACTTGGCTTAAACTAAATTATGCTAAAAAATATGCCAGATGCTAAATGGAAAATTTTGGTGCCAAAG
Source organism: Cydia fagiglandana (assembly GCF_963556715.1). Taxonomy (NCBI): domain Eukaryota; kingdom Metazoa; phylum Arthropoda; class Insecta; order Lepidoptera; family Tortricidae; genus Cydia; species Cydia fagiglandana. The sequence goes on from NC_085956.1 coordinate 8,531,896, forward strand.
CGAGTGAAAATATGCCAGATCTGGCATCATTTAAGCCAAAGTTGGCAACACTGGTATTCACTCCATCTCCATACATCAGTTTTAGTACCAATACGACTATTATTTTCGTAGTCGGCATCTAGCATTGTGAATAGCTGAATTATCAGTACTGCTACTTGAGAATAAATGTTGCGGCCACCGAAAAGTCTCAACAATTTTCAGCTATAACCGGATTAACCGGAACCACAGTATAAATAATAGTACTAGGTACAGAAGACTCACTCTCTAACAAAACGCATCTGTCACGATCAGCACAGATATGGCCGCTAGGTGGCGACAGCGCCACGCGCGGCTTATGTCAAACCCCAAAATTGGGGTCGAACGGATGTAGTTTTAGCTACCTGTAGCAAAGCGACGAAATCGCGGAGTGAGCCACGCCTGCCGGAACTCTTCTTATTATCCACTCCTTCTGCTTCTAATATTAGTTGTAAATGTTGTTCAATACAAACAAACCAAACCAAAAGTATGCAGCTAACATAAGATGGTACGCGAGCAGCCGCGATACCTTATTCATACTACGCGCCCGGCGCGTTGGTCAACGACACCTTCTCGTAACTCATGAGGCCCTGGTACTTGCTCTGCGCTAAATTCAATTTTTAGACAGTTGTTTTCTCGATTTTGGCCACCGTAGCCTATGGAGACTGACAAGCAACACTAAATGGTTTTCGTAGTCTATGGATGTTGCTATATTAAGGGTGTCACATGCGCGTTTCTGACTTATGAACCAATTGTTTCTAATATACAACCTAAAATAAATAATTAATTTGAGCTATGGTTTTGTTTCGTCCTCTTGATCACGGCGAGCTGTGATTGGTCAATTTCATTATAGTTGACTAAACTGTATCGTAATGAATATTATAGTTGAGTTGGGAGCCCATACATTAAAAATACACAATTGAAGTTTGGTATAAGAAATCTTAATTCAAGAATTATAGTCGATGAGTAGAAAATAGTTATTTGTACAACAAGAGATCAAAGTTTGATATTTCTTCGAGTGCTTATTTTGAGTCCCGTGCAAGCGAAAGATTCTATAATTTAGAATCTTGAGCGTAGTAAGGGATTCAAAAGCGCACGAGATGTAAATAACTTTGATCTCGTGTAGTACACAAAATTTTTCAGCAGTGAGAACATACCTATTAGAGGGACAGAGATAATAGAACCCAAGTATATCGAACTGGTATTAGACCCCGCATGTTGAAATGACATTTGACTATAAAGGTCACTTGAATGTCAAAATCGCATTTTGCTCACTGATTGAGACAAAATGACTCAGTGAGTGATCAAAATGCGATTTTGCTCACTGAGTGAGACAAAATGACACAGTGAGCAAAATCGCATTTTGCTCACTGTTTTTAAGAAGCAAAGTACCCTTGTTCGAGCTGCTGAGGTAAAAAAATAATAGTCACCTAATTTGTGTGATTTCAGGTTGACTTACAACGAGGATCTAATAAAGTGGTGCGACGTTGTTGTGCCGTGCGGCGGCGACGGCACTTTCCTTCTAGCTGCTTCTAGAGTAAGGGATGCTAAGTAAGTCCATAGGCTACACCCGATGGTTGGCACTGACCAGTCATTGACACGTATTTGATTTCATAAAGTGGTGCGACGTTGTTGTGCCGTGCGGCGGCGACGGCACTTTCCTTCTAGCTGCTTCTAGAGTAAGGGATGCTAAGTAAGTCCATAGGCTACACCCGATGGTTGGCACTGCCCAGTCATTGACACGTCTTTGATTTGATAAAGTGGTGCGACGTTGTTGTGCCGTGCGGCGGCGACGACACTTTCCTTCTAGCTGCTTCTAGAGTAAGGGATGCTAAGTAAGTCCATAGGCTACACCCGATGGTTGGCACTGCCCAGTCATTGACACGTCTTTGATTTGATAAAGTGGTGCGACGTTGTTGTGCCGTGCGGCGGCGACGACACTTTCCTTCTAGCTGCTTCTAGAGTAAGGGATGCTAAGTAAGTCCATAGGCTACACCCGATGGTTGGCACTGACCAGTCATTGACACGTCTTTGATTTGATAAAGTGGTGCGACGTTGTTGTGCCGTGCGGCGGCGACGGCATTTTCCTTCGAGCTGCTTCTAGAGTAAGGGATGCTAAGTAAGTACCCAATGGTTGGCACTGACCAGTAATTGACACGTATTTGATCTGATAAAGTGGTGCGACGTTGTTGTGCCATGCGGCGGGGACGGCACGTTCCTTCTAGCTGCTTCTAGAGTAAGGGATGCTAAGTAAGTCCATAGGCTACACCCGATGGTTGGCACTGCCCAGTCATTGACACGTCTTTGATTTGATAAAGTGGTGCGACGTTGTTGTGCCGTGCGGCGGCGACGACACTTTCCTTCTAGCTGCTTCTAGAGTAAGGGATGCTAAGTAAGTCCATAGGCTACACCCGATGGTTGGCACTGACCAGTCATTGACACGTCTTTGATTTGATAAAGTGGTGCGACGTTGTTGTGCCGTGCGGCGGGGACGGCATTTTCCTTCGAGCTGCTTCTAGAGTAAGGGATGCTAAGTAAGTACCCAATGGTTGGCACTGACCAGTAATTGACACGTATTTGATCTGATAAAGTGGTGCGACGTTGTTGTGCCATGCGGCGGGGACGGCACGTTCCTTCTAGCTGCTTCTAGAGTAAGGGATGTTAAGTAAGTACCCAATGGTTGGCACTGACCAGTCATGGATACGTATTTGATCTGATAAAGTGGTGCGACGTTGTTGTGCCGGGCGGCGGGGACGGCACTTTCCTTCTAGCTGCTTCTAGAGTAAGGGATGTTAAGTAAGTACCCAATGGTTGGCACTGACCAGTCATGGATACGTATTTGATCTGATAAAGTGGTGCGACGTTGTTGTGCCGTGCGGCGGGGACGGCACCTTCTAGCAGCTTCTAGAGTAAGGGATGCTAAGTAAGTACCCAATGGTTGGCACTGACCAGTAATTGACACGTATTTGATCTGATAAAGTGGTGCGACGTTGTTGTGCCGTGCGGCGGCGACGGCACGTTCTTTCTAGCTGCTTCTAGAGTAAGGGATGCTAAGTAAGTCTACATGTTAAACTACCCAATGGTTGGCACTGACCACTTGACCAGTCACAGGCACGTATTTTACAAGCTTTTATTTAGTTTCACCTGACCGTTGTCTGTCTGTCTGTCTGTCTATTTGTCTGTGTGTAATCAAATCTTGCAAGTTAAATTTGATCCACTTCCCGGTTTCTGATTGAGCTGAAATTTTGCATTCATGTATAAATCGGATGACAATGCAATATTATGGCACCGTCGAGCTGATCTGATGATGGAGACAGGAGGTGGCCATAGGAACTCTGTGATGAAACAACGTAACCTAATTGTGTTAGGGGTTTTTAGAATTGTCTCGATGAGTATTAGTTGTCTGTCGTAAGAAAAGTACAGTCAGCGATGAAAGCTTGGACCAAAAATGAAATTATTGCCAAAAACTTATTTATGCATTTTGCTCCAGCAAACCAGTGATCGGGTTCAACAGCGCGCCCCATAAGTCCGTCGGCCGCCTCTGCCTGCCGACCTGGTGCTCGAATGATGTCAAAGGTGCGCTCCACGCTTTGAAGGAGGTAACTACCTTCCTAATCCGTCATGCGAAATTAATTAAAGTTAAGCAGGAAAGCTGCCGGGTGCGGATCACGTCGCATAATAATAATAATTGTTGCACCTGTGAACGGGTTCCAGCAGGCGTTCTACATGACATTAAAGCTCTCCAAGGGGCCTCTACGTGTTGGATCTGTGTCCCCACGCAAACCTATCAAAAATGAGAGAGGCTGTATCAGGGACACAGCCGCTATGGCTGACGTGAAACGTGGTGTGGACCGCCAATGCGAAGGCCGAAGGCCGAGCTCCGCGTAGGGCCGAAGGCCCGAAGCGTCCAGGATTTAAGTGCTATAACATAGAACAATAGTAAAAGTGTCTAAATGCGAAGGCCGAAGGCCGAGCTCCGCGTAGGGCCGAAGGCCCGAAGCGTCCAGGATTTAAGTGCTTTAACATAGAACAATAGTAAAAGTGTCTAAATGCTAAGGCCGAAGGCCGAGCTCCGCGTAGGGCTGAAGGCCCGAAGCGTCCAAGATGTCAGAGCTTTAACACAGAACAATAGTACAAGTGTCTAAATGCGAAGGCCGAAGGCCGAGCTCCGCGTAGGGCCGAAGGCCCGAAGAGTCCAAGATGTCAGTGCTTAAACACATAACAATATTACAAGTGTCTAAATGCGAAGGCCGAAGGCCGAGCTCCGCGTAGGGCCGAAGGCCTGAAGCGTCCAGGATTTAAGTGCTATAACACAGAACAATAGTAAAAGTGTCTAAATGCGAAGGCCGAAGGCCGAGCTCCGCGTAGGGCCGAAGGCCCGAAGCGTCCAAGATGTCAGTGCTTTAGCACAGAAAAATAGTAAAAGTGTCTAAATGCGAAGGCCGAAGGCCGAGCTCCACGTAGGGCCGAAGGCCCGAAGCGTCCAGAATGTTAGTGCTTTAACACAGAACAATAGTACAAGTGTCTAAATGCGAAGGCCGAAGGCCGAGCTCCGCGTAGGGCCGAAGGCCCGAAGCGTCCAAGATGTCAGTGCTTAAACACATAACAATATTACAAGTGTCTAAATGCGAAGGCCGAAGGCCGAGCTCCGCGTAGGGCCGAAGGCCTGAAGCGTCCAGAATGTTAGTGCTTTAACACAGAACATTAGTACAAGTGTCTAAATGCGAAGGCCGAAGGCCGAGCTCCGCGTAGTTCCGAAGGCCCGAAGCGTCCAGGATTTAAGTGCTATAACACAGAACAATAGTAAAAGTGTCTAAATGCGAAGGCCGAAGGCCGAGCTCCGCGTAGGGCCGAAGGCCCGAAGCGTCCAAGATGTCAGTGCTTTAGCACAGAAAAATAGTAAAAGTGTCTAAATGCGAAGGCTGAAGGCCGAGCTCCGCGTAGGGCCGAAGGCCCGAAGCGTCCAGAATGTTAGTGCTTTAACACAGAACAATAGTACAAGTGTCTAAATGCGAAGGCCGAAGGCCGAGCTCCGCGTAGGGCCGAAGGCCCGAAGCGTCCAGGATTTAAGTACTATAACACAAAACAATAGTACAAGTGACTAAATGCGAAGGCCGAAGGCCGAGCTCCGCGTAGGGCCGAAGGCCCGAAGCGTCTAATATGTCTGTGCTATAACAATAATACAAGTGTCTAAATGCGAAGGCCGAAGGCCGAGCTCCGCTTAGGGCTGAAGGCCCGAAGCGTCCAGGATTTAAGTGCTTTAACATAGAACAATAGTACAAGTGTCTAAATGCGAAGGCCGAGCTCCGCGTAGAGCCGAAGGCCCGAAGCGTCCAGGATTTAAGTGCTATAACACAGAACAATAGTACAAGTGTCTAAATGCGAAGGCCGAAGGCCGAGCTTCGCGTAGGGCCGAAGGCCCGAAGCGTCCAAGATGTCACTGCTTTAGCACAGAAAAATAGTAAAAGTGTCTAAATGCGAAGGCCGAAGGCCGAGCTCCGCGTAGGGCCGAAGGCCCGAAGCGTCCAGAATGTTAGTGCTTTAACACAGAACAATAGTACAAGTGTCTAAATGCGAAGGCCGAAGGCCGAGCTCCGCGTAGGGCCGAAGGCCCGAAGCGTCCAGGATTTAAATGCTATAACACAGAACAATAGTAAAAGTGTCTAAATGCGAAGACCGAAGCGTCCAGGATGTCAGTGGTTAAACACAGAACTGACAGACTGGACGCTTCGGGCCTTCGGCCCTATGTGGAGCTCGGCCTTCGGCCTTCGCATTTAGACACTTGTAATATTGTTCTGTGTTAAAGCACTGACATCCTGGACGTTTCTTGCCTTCGGCCTTACGTAGAGCGCAGCCTTCGACCATCGCATTTAGTTAGACTCTTGTACTATTGCTTTGTGTTTGAATACCGAAGTCGCACATATTTGAATAATATCTAAATTTAATCTGTAAAGATTATTTGGGGTCATAATGATTCACTGTATCTAGATGAACTTGAATAGAGCATTTGCTGGGTAATTTTAAAATAATTAATTACGGCGTCACACTTATTTAAATAATTAAATGATCAATTCATTTTGTAGTAATGAATGTAACGATTAGGTACAATTTTTTTGTAAATAACACACCAAAATTACGAGAATAGATATTTTATACGGGTAATACACGTTTTATAGCAAACTCGTTCGTGTTTTTCCTGTAGCCATCGCATTTAAGGGAATCTAAAAGCAATTTTTTACGCAGCACCTTTACAGGCAGAATATTTCATTCAATACTTGAGACTCAAATGAGAAAAACGGGATATATATGAACCACAGTCGTTACCTTATATAGTACTTATTGTCCACAGAAGTGACCTTTTCTAAATTATGTTTTACCCATTACATCAGAAAGTTCCTAACTAAGATTACTAATATACTTACTAGCATTAGGAACTCGGGATTGTCAAGCAGCCGTCATACGTTAAGTATGTGTTCTATCAAAGTAACTAACTCGCGCCGCCGCGCCGCCGTAGATGCTAATGCATTATTAGAGGAGATGAGCATGTATTACTATGGTGAATGTGGTATTAAAAGAACCGTTATTGCTTTGTCTTACTATTTCAGGTATATTTTGTTAGTTTTGCGCCCTTTTTTTCGCACACGGTGGCCTCAAACAAGAGCAGTGATAAAAATTCTGCAAAAACTGTCACATATTTATTTTTTAACAGCTTATTATAATTCCACGTACTTTATATTACTCATATTTCATTGAAATAAAGTAAGTTCTATCAAATGACATGAATTTTACCGAAATCGGTTAATGGGCTGATGAGTCATTACTAAATGAACACTGAAAATAGGGGTCATTTTTGCTCCGAATACGTCGTATCTAGCGCAGAATCAGCGCCATCTATGTCAGCGACACGTGCTGTTCCGAGTAATGGCTACTTTCTTCTACACATCTGTATCAAAACTATGTTTATAGGTATTATAGTTTCGGAGATATAAGCCGCCGCGCCATAACACTTTTTCGTTACATCGGTTTTTGATCCGAGCCCCTCTACGGGTTTTTAAAGACGTTTACCTACGTTTCACGTCAAAAACCGGGATTATAGGCCCGTGATATCCAAGGAGATACAAATAATAATAATATAACCAATATCATGACGAATAACTACCGGAGATATATCCTGAAGGACGGTACGGTCGACATTTGTCGGGCATGCCGCCGTCCCGGAGAGTCACTCATAATTCATAATTCATAATACTTTATTGCGACCATGGTAATATAGGTGTTACACAATATTATAAGCAGTTTCACATGGGCCCTGTAAGGGCAAAGCAAGGATGTATGTACATACTAAAATTACGCTAGATTATTATATAATTACACAAAATTCTTAAAGTCAATTCAAAATCGTAAAAATTGTAGTCATTAGAAAAAAAAAATTAAAATTCCTCCAAATTCATCATTTAGATGTCAATAAATCAATATAATTAATTAATAATTCTTTATAAATTTTAGACAAAACAAAATAACAAAACAATGCAGGCTAAGGTCAATTATTATATGCGATATCAAATTCATTTATATTATCTTTATAAAACTCGTCAACTGAGTAATAACATTTCTGTATTAAAATTTTCATTATTATATTTTTGAACCTAGTATTGTTATTTTGTTTTAATATATTTGGGGGTATTTTATTATAAATTTGGGCACATCGGTAATATGGACTTTTTTTGAAAATAACAAGGTTCGCTTTTGGCAACGCTAACTGATACCCTGTCCTTGAATTATAATTATTACAAATCTGATTCTTTTGCACGAATAAATTATAATGTTTCCTAACGAACATGATTGCTTCCAAAATGTAGAGGGAAGGCAGTGTCAGGAGGTTATGTTTTATAAAGTGTGGCCTTGTTGTTTCTCTCCTTCGAATATTTACTAAAATTCGGACACATCTTTTCTGTAGAAGAAACAGATCGTGTGCATCAGTGCTCTCACCCCATAAGATAAGTCCATAACGTAGCCAGGAGTAGGCATATGCGTAATATGCAGATAACGATGCTTCGAAATTTGTATTAGTTTTGAGTACACTAAGGGCATATATGAATGTGGATAGCTTATTTTTTATATTTTGTACATGTGGTTTCCAATCCATTCCACTATCGACGGTTATGCCCAGAAGTTTGAACTGGTCAACTTGTTCAATAGTCTGGTTATTTAGTTTGAAGTCTATTTCTAGTTCTTTTTTTTGATACGGTTTAAACTGGACGATCTTAGTTTTACTTAGATTGATATCTAATTTATGATCTTGTAGCCATTCAAAAATTGTGTTAGCGTAATTTTCTAGTTTTTTATGACATTCCTCACTTCCTACGCAGTTAATAAGCACTGAAATGTCGTCTGCGAACATTATGCATGTAGTATCTAGTTCTTTTGGTAGATCATTTATGTATGCTAAGAAGAGGATACATCCAATTACACTCCCTTGCGGTATCGATGTTACTACGCGGCGCGATTTGGATACCACGGCTTGTATTTCCCCAGTGATTTCGTTATAGTGGTCTATCTGTACATATTGTGACCGATCTTGTAAGTAGGATTTGATCCAATTGTATGCATTTCCTCTGATACCAATGCCATAGAGTTTTCCTAGAAGGATTTGGTGCGATACTTTATCGTACGCTTTTGTCATGTCAAGAAATAAGCCCACTGAGTATTTTTTTTCATTTATGTTGTGTAGAGCCTCTTGGACATATTTAAATACTGCGAGTGTGGTCGAATGCTGCTTTCTAAATCCATGTTGGTTTTCATCGAATATATTATATTTTTCAAAAAAATTGTAAAGCCTATTTGTCATACACTTTTCGAATATTTTTGACAGTGATGACAGTAACGCTATTGGTCTATATTTTTCAGGATTTTTAGGATTTCCTCCGGGTTTTAGAATAGGTTTTACTTTAGATTGTTTTAAATTGTCAGGAAATATTCCTTTTTCGAAAGATTGATTGATTAGCTTCGTTAAGGGTATAGTCATTTCTGATGCGCATGCTTTTAACAGGGTAGTAGGTATTTCGTCAAATCCAAAACTTTTTTTATTTTTCAATTTAGATATAGTATTAAATACCTCTTGTGTCGTAACGGGTTCGAGATAAATTGAATTTGTTGTCGGGTGGCGGACGGGCCGGCCGCACTTCTCGTGATTTGTTTGAGACGTAGATGGTTCGCCTACAGAAATGAAGTAGTTATTAAAAATGTTAGCGATTTGTTCAGGCTCACGTATAATTTTGCCATTTTTTTCTAGACGTATATTTTTGTGCCGCGGTAATCGCTTGAGCTTAGGAGAAGTTGTTGCTTTTATAATGCTCCACATTGTTTTTGTTTTATTGTCTGAGAATTGCATTTTTTTTGAGTAGTCTAATTTTTTTGATGTTCAAACACATTTTTTGAGTATACTCTCATATTTTTTATAGTAGCTACGTAATACAGCGCTATCTGTTTGGTTCGAAAGTGATTTTAATAATCGTTTGTGCTTGCAAGCTTGTCTCAAACCTTTGGTTAGCCAAGTCTTGTTTTTTATTGTTTTTTGTTTTACTTTAATCTTAGGTATATGTAAGTCTAGTAGTTCATTTATATGCTGAGCAAAACAATTATAGTTTTTGTTGACATCGTCGTATATTAGAAGTACGTCCCAATTTATGTCGTGTATTTCTTCTTTAAATGAACTGACATTTTTCTCGTTAAATATGCGTTTAAATGTATACCAGTTTACTTTTCTTGTATCGTAATTTGTCGTTTGTTGATTATATATAAGGCTTTTGTGGTCGGAAATGCCGTAATCGTATACGTTAATGTTATAATTATTTTCTTTGTTCGTGAAAATGAGGTCTATGCAAGTGCTTGAGTTTTTTATTTCTCGTGTCGGTTCTTTGACTATTTGCCGAAGATTAAATGAACTTAAGGTGGTAATTAATTTTGATGAAGCTAGGGTGTTAATCGAAACATTTATATTAAAGTCTCCGCCTAATATTATATGTCGTTTTTGTTGTTTCAGATTAATCTTGTTCAAAAGTTTATCTAGCGCTTCGTAGAATATATCCGTATCACGATGTGCCCTGTATATACAAATAATTAATAGATCTAACTTAGGTATTTCTAGTCCGCAGCACTCAAAAATGCTCTCTATTGAAAATTGGCTGATGTCCTGTCTTTCCTTATAGTCGATGCCTTCCTGTAGTAGGATCGCCACTCCTCCACCACTTTTATCACTCCGGCAGAACGACGTAGCGAGTTGATAACCATTTATTTGGACGTAATTTTTTTGTTTCTCTGTTAACCATGTCTCTGATATGCAAGCTGCTTGAATATTTTGCATTTTTAAAAATGTTTCTATTATATGAGTCTTATTTTTTATACTCTGTGTGTTTTGGTAAAGGATTTTAAAGTTGCTCTCGAAAGGAGTCCCGTTGTAATGTTTCAATTTGATTGGTGTTGGTTTGTTCGGTTTTCTCGGCTTGCTCTGGTATCAAGGTTCCTTGGTCACTTTCATTGTTGCTTAAGGGTGAAAAGTGGCTTTGTTTTTCTTTGGCAACATCTGGAGTATGTTCTTCGCCATTTATATATAGCCGGTTATTCCTGATAAAGGCGTATTTTCCATTTCGACGTGCCTCTAATTGAAGCTCTTTTAGCTTTTTTCTTTTATCGAGGGCCTCTCGTGACAAGTATTCTGATACAGCGTAACCACTATTTCGAAAGCACATTTGTCGTTCGGTTACGTACTTTGTCATTCGTTTGTTTATGAGTTCAACCACTATGGGACGCCGGTATCCTGATCTTCCAATTCTCCTAATCGATTCAATATATCCGTTTATGTCTATCATAAGTATATCGGAAAACATATTTGTTATACGATAAATAAGCTCATCTTGCGTTTCTCCGCGGTGCTCATCTAATCCGAATAGCACGAATTTCCTTTGGTCTTCGCTTCGGTTCTGGTCCGTGTAGTCAATGCGGTTTCGCAGTTCTCTCAAGCTTGATGCTATCCTTTTATTTTCCATTTCCAATAATTTTAGTTGGTCATTATTTATTTCAGGTAATGTTGTGTCTTGAGGTATATGCGCTTGATTTTCGCTCTTTAATGCAGAGCACTCAGCTTCTAAGGATTGTATTTTGAATGATAAATCTTCTATTTTTAATTTCAAGTCGTTTTGATCTGTGGTTATGTTCGCCATACTACGGTTTATCTCTAACTTAAAGTTATACAGGGAATTTTGAATTTCTTTCTGGATGAGATTCTTTATTTCTGTTTTTAATTGAGCATTTAATTCAGATATAATTGACTTTTTTTGTGAATCTAGTTTTTTGTCAAGTAATTCACTTATTTGCGCAAGTGTGATGTTTTCGTGGCACAGAGACTCTACTACTTGCCCCAGGTGCATCTGCGGCCTTATCGAAGTATTTGGGGAAGTTATCGTGTCTCCGCGTATACTGCTTACGTCAAATTCATCGCAAGACATATTCGTTGCGTCTGTTATATTATTATGTAATGTAATCCTGCTCAGACCGGCCGGTGTCGCTGGTGTATCGTCATTCCGGCGCCGTCGTGTTATGGCTTCACACGCCGGACAAGTCCAATATTTATTGTATCTTTCTTGATTTTCTCTGAATTGAGCAGAGGTTATGCACAAACATCTGAAATGGTATCTTCCAGGGCAACATGAGCATGTAAGCAACTCATTTCTGTCTATTTTATCATCACAAGCTAAGCAATTCATTTTGTATGCGTACGGTCGGTAAAAGCAAACTTAATCTCATATAATAGTAAGCGCGCGCTTTGCAAAATACAAGCTACGAAATACGACTCTAACTCGCAACAAATAAAGCTTAGGAGCGAACTTGCTTGAGTGTCTTCTTATAGGTGTAGGTGTGTGCGTGCAGGCGCGTGTGCTGTCTCGTTGCTCGCAGATCTGGTTTAGTTGCCGCCTGTGCGTGTGCGCTGTGCGTGTGTGCGTAGAAGCGAGAGCCGTGCGGGTTGTCGAAGGTCAGGGATGAGACGGATAACGATTATTTTTTGAAACTATTTTACTTGTAGCTCTTGCATTTCTCGTCCGATTTCAATAGTTTTTGCACCATCACACAACACGAATTAATCACTACATATTAGTATATAGAACACTACTAGAAACTAGGAAAATGATAGTTTATCGATTTAAAATCACGGAGAGCACTGACACAGTGACTTTGCGCAATGGCGCGAGCGCGCGAAATTCCAAGCGCGAAACTCAGGCATATTATCTCCGGTTGTTCTCATCTTGCTAACGGCGAGTACTTGCACAGACATAACCTCGTAGCCAGAATTATTCACCAGCAGCTTGCCCTCCTATACGGCCTTGTGGACCGCGAAGTGCCGTACTACAAGTACACACCTGCGCCAGTTCTCGAAAATGGTCGTGCCACGCTCTATTGGGATCGATCTATCATCACTGACAGGACTATTGTAGCCAATAAGCCTGACATCGTGCTGATAGATCGATCGCAACGCCGGGCCGTGCTCGTTGACGTCACCATCCCCCATGACGAGAATCTCGTGAAAGCCGAGAAGGACAAGTCCAGTAAGTACCTAGACTTGGCTCACGAGATAACCGCTATGTGGGATGTTGATTCGACGATCATTGTCCCGATAGTCGTTTCAGTGAACGGTCTAATAGCGAAGAGTCTCGACCGACATCTTGAGAGACTCTCGCTAGGTGGTTGGATCAAGGGTCAGATGCAGAAGGCGGTAATTTTGGACACGGCGCGTATAGTACGTCGATTCCTCACTCTGCGGCCCTGACCACCGGCAGCTTGGGCCCTGCCCCGCTGCCGGCGGCACCCTAGGTTAGGTTTTTTATAATGTGGTTCTATGTATTTTTTATTGTTTTGTAAGTGTTTTTATATTTTACTTTTATATTCATATTATAAATGACCTAGCCTAAGAAGAAAGATAAATAAATGAGAATAATATAAATTCGATTTGGGTAATTTATTCAATAACAAAACTTATACAAAATATTATTAAAATTAAGTATAAACTAAATAAATTAAAACTAAAACTAATAAAATAAATAAATAAAACTTACCCACCTACCTTAGGTCCCCCAGATCTGTCCCCTGCGGAAGGGTGCCCATAAGGCTGGCTACATTCCCACGCTGAATAGCTATGCCTATTCTTTGGCCTAGGAATGAGCCAGCCCTAGGGTCACCCGTGGTTTCCAATAGTCTTTTTTTTTAGGCCCTTAAAAAGATTGTGAGCGTCACGGCACCACGGCCCCAGGGTCTCTACCGCGAACGCCGCAAATTTGTGGTTGTTTGTAAGACCAGCATATTTGCGGCGTTTTAGGGTTTCAGCCGCTGCTGCCGCGCCGCCAGCTCTCTGAGTCGTGGCGACTAGATGGGACGGCGCTAGGGTGTCTACACATGTGGCATCCCAGATGAGCGGCCGTCCCATCTGCCAGGGGATGAGGGTTATTCCATCGGGCCTCTTGCCATAATATACGTTACGCATAAATTAATTTCGCATAATTTTTCTCCAGCTGAAACAAAGAGTATTTTGGAAAATATCTTGCATAGTTTGTGTAGAATAGGGTATGTTAGGTTATGTGTTTTATAATTTTTCAATAACTTCTTCTTCCTGGCGTTATCCCGGCATTTCGCCACGGCCCATGGGAGCCTGGGGTCCGCTTGACAACTAATCCCATGATTTGACGTAGGCACTAGTTTTTACGAAAGCGACTGCCATCTGACCTTCCAACCCAGAGGGTAAACTAGGCCTTATTGGGATTAGTCCGGTTTCCTCACGATGTTTTCCTTCACCGAAAAGCGACTGGTAAATATCAAATGATATTTCGTACATAAGTTCCGAAAAACTCATTGGTACGAGCCGGGGTTTGAACCCGCGACCTCCAGATTGCAAGTCGCACGCTCTCACCGCTAGGCCACCAGCGCTTCCCAATAATGTTTTTTTTAATAACAATATTATTATAATTTTTCAATAACAATTATGCGAAATGAGTTTTATGCGTAACATAACATTAGGCTCTAGTCTTAATTTAACAACTCAACTTGCTAATAAGCATCTTTATTTGCGATGATTTATTGTCTTTGCCGCTACGTTTAGTATTCTGTTTTGGGTACACACTGGGTTGCTACTTATGCTATATTTTTACGTGTATAGTGAAATATTGTCAAACAACTTTGTCAGTAGGGAAACGCGTGAAATTCTAATTTTCTATGAGATGATCGACCTTTGTTTTTTAAATTTACCGCTTTTTTCTACTGATGCAAATGGCTCTACAGACTATATGTACTTAATTATTTTCTCACGACTGTTCAGGGTCGGTTCAGATGGATGCGGCGATCGCGGATACGAACGACCGTCACCTGCGAGGCCAAATTATTGGACACCATCACACCAGTTGATCTACATACGCTACACTATAGCAGGTATATTTATCTGTACCAAAACACAAAACCTAGTAGGCTCAATAACTGGGCCCTCTCAGCTGAAAGTGTCCAACACTCACTATTGGACACCATCACACCAGTTGATCTACATACACTACACTATAGCAGGTATTGTATATTATCTATGCCAAAACACAAAACCTAGGAGGCTCAATAACTGGGGCTTCTCAGCTGAAAGTGTCCAACAATGGTGCCTAGCTGCTTACAGTGTCCAACACTTACTATTGGACACCATCACACCAGTTGATCTACATACACTACACTATAGCAGGTATTGTATATTATCTATGCCAAAACACAAACACAAAACCTCAACTCAAAGGTTAACTGGAAGAGATCCCTCAAAGGGATAAGTTCGCCTTTGTACTTCTTACTAATTGTATGCTATTTTTAATATGTCTTTTTGTGCAATAAAGAGTTTACTACTACTACTGCCAAAACCTAGGAGGGTCTATAACTGGGGCCTGTCAGCTTAGTGTCCAACAATTGTACCTATCTGGTTAAAGTGTCCAACACTTTAAATTATTGGACACCATCACACCAGTTGATCTACATACGCTACACTATAGCAGGTATATTTCTGTACCAAAACATTAGAATTACCAGTAGGTAGTTTCCTAGGATAGCGGTGCCGTCATATAGCGGCTGTCTCCATACTAAATAATACGGCTAAATATGGATGTCGTAGTATTTGTATGGAGACGGCCGCTATATGACGGCACCGCTATCCTAGGAAACTAGAGCATAAGGGGTTGTGCACAAATCACGCGAGGTGTTTATGGCTACTTTTTGACTCCCCCTTCCCCTTGGTGATATTTCGTGAGGTTTTTGGCGATCACAAAATTCATTTTAATTTTATACATGTTTCGGTGGCTGCCATTCCTCAACCCACCAACGGAGCGCCAGCTGACGTCTACGAGGGATCATCGTACATAGCCGTTAACCAATATACGAGTTGTCACCCGGGAGGCTTGGTCAAGGAAATCTGTTCGTGGCTAGGGGTCTATTAATTTTCTGGTGCTTTATTTTATGCATGGTGTAAAATAATATCAAAGAGAATAGATAGTATAGAGGGGTCCTGTCATAGTAAATTTTGTAGTCACCGTAAAATTACTGCCATCTATCGACCCACGACTAAAACTCAAAATAAACACGTATACAATTATCAAAAAAATACACACATACATATTTTTACATACATACATGATTTTGTTATTTTTATATCATTTTTACCCATGTTCATTCACTGATATACAGTGTGTTTTTTTTAAGTGGGACAGTATGGTCAAATCCTAAAGTATAAGAGATACAGGGAAACTGTCTTAGGAAACATTAGGTACTTTTTTGTGAAAAAAAAATTGGTATAGTCAAAATTTTGGTCAAGTGTGAGTTGTCCCTAAAAATGATTAATTTTGATGAAATTTTTTTTTTACGCACATCTACTCAGTTTCATGAGGGGATCATTTTATTGTATGGGAAGAAAAAAATCGGGACAGCAGAAGTTAGGTAAATTTAATAAAATAATTTTACATTAAAGTAAATGTTCAAAGTGGCCTCCCTCTTGTCGAATGCAGGCACGAGCGCGTTTCAGAACACCTCTGGTAGCTTTAGACAAGGCGTTGTGATGTATGTTGTTCAAATGATAATGCACTGCGTCTTTTAACTCTTGTACCGAGTTGTAAGTATCTGCATAAATTCGACCTTTAAGGTACCCCCAAATGAAAAAATCCAACGGTGTTAAATCGGGTGAACGTGGTGGCCATTTAATAGGGCCATTTGTGCCCATCCAGTGATCAAGAAAATGTTCATTTAAAAACTGTTTCGTAGCGATACTATTGTGGGCAGGGGCGCCGTCTTGTTGGTAGATGATATTATTCAAATTATTTAATGGAATTGCCATATCTACTAAATCCACACCCATGTTTAATATTTCCTGATATTTTTGACTATTCAATGTTCCATGGTAAATTTTAATGGCAAAGATTTTATTATCTAATATTGCACACCAACAATTAAAGGAAAAGCGGACCTGGTTATGGGTTGCCGTAGTTCGGAAGGGGTTTGTACGTGCCCAAAAATGATTATTTTTTCTATTGTACATGCCATTGTTTGAAAAATTGCATTCATCTGTCCAAATAATCCGGCTTGGAAAAGACGGGTTTCTAATCGAGCATGCTACAAACCACTGGCAAAATGCTAATCTCCGGTCAGTGTCTCCTGGAAGCAATGCTTGTACAAGATGACCTTCTATGTAACACTTGTACTTGTAAGCCTTCAATACCTTTCGTACTGTAGATTTATGCACACCGATAGTGTTAGCAGCTTCCCTCAATGAGGCTTTTGGGTAGGCTTCAAAATATCCTAAGATTGCGATAGTTGTAAATTCATTTATTACTGTGGCTCGTCTCTTCCGTTTTAATTTAAAACAGCCTCCCTTTCTTAAATTTTTCACCAGTTTGTCAAAAATTTTGCGGTCCGGTTGATCGCGGTCCGGATAACGTTCCCGATACCACTGTAACGCATTCACAGAGCTACGATAATTTACAAAATACGCTTCAATTAAATCTACTTTATGCGAGTTTGGTAATTCCATGACGAAAACTTAACATAATGTTAACTTTAAACAATGAAATATCAAGTAAAATACTGTTTGTTTCAAGAAGTTCCAAATTTAAAATTTGTTTTTTTTTAAATTAGATTTGTAAGGTAAGGCTCGCGTAAGAATATCTTAAAGTATTTTAATCCTTTTTAAACCAAATAAAGTGTTCCAAATTCAAATGTAAAACTGGAATAGGCAATATTTTTTAAATAAAAACCTTGCAGTGGGCAGTGGTTTTCAATTTACACGGGTTGTAAAAATGAAAACGATTTTCTTAAATTTGACTAACTTCTGCTGTCCCGATTTTTTTCTTCCCATACAATAAAATGATCCCCTCATGAAACTGAGTAGATGTGCGTCAAAAAAAAATTTCATCAAAATTAATCATTTTTAGGGACAACTCACACTTGACCAAAATTTTGACTATACCATTTTTTTTTTCACAAAAAAGTACCTAATGTTTCCTAAGACAGTTTCCCTGTATCTCTTATACTTTGGGATTTCCCCATACTGTCCCACTTAAAAAAAACACACTGTATTGTGTGTTAAAATTGTTAAATATGAAACGGTGTCGTCACGCCATCTAGCCGACCATAGGCCAAAGGTGCGGCGCCATCTATCTGAGAGTGACTTTTTCTTGATTTCCGGGGCACGTTTTTTTCTTAGATTTTATTCATCTTATACGAAGTTATATATGTCTTTGATATATTTTAAATACAGTCAAATACCGTGTTGCAGATATTCAGCAGTCTCCCAGGCCCTGGATAATCCGGATAACCCACAATCGTCGGCGCCCCACCGGGAGCAGTTCACCACGGAGCAGAGGAATTCGGTGCTCCATACTAAAGTGCTACCCTTTTTGGCCCTCAATGAGGTAAAAACTCTAGTATAATCATAGAGAAAAAAATACATAGAGTCGTCACTCCATATGTGACGTCCCACGGGTAAAGGTACCTTATGGCGGTTGGCGCTTACGCTATTATTAACGCCGCTCCAATATTATTGCGGCGCTATGCGACGTAAGCGCCAGCCGCCATAAGGTACCTTTTTCCGTGGAACGTGACATATACCAAAACGACTAATATTTTCGTATAACACTTTAAACTCTCGCGTTTTGTACACATATTCAATTACACAAACGGGTCTACCGCGATATAATTTCATTGTTTTTACCTTTAATTCCGACGTTTTAGCTGAGTTGCACCAGCTGTGGTGTGTGGTGTGGTTCTTTGTCTACCCCGAACATTTTTATAAACTAATTTCGGGTAGTTTAGTGTTGTTTTATTAATATCTCCGTTGACATTTATTGGGACGTCAGTCTTTCCGTGACCACAGCTGGTGCAACTCAGCTGAAACGTCGGAATTAAAGGTAAAAACAATGAAATTATATCGCGGTAGACCCGTTTGTGTAATTGAATATATTATTTTTGTAGTTGACATCAAGCATCGGGAAGCGGAATTATCAGTACTGCTACTTGACAATAGATCCAACGACCGAAAAGTACCGACGACCGGCCTGGCCTAGTGGGTAGTGACCCTGCCTATGAAGCCGATGGTCCCGGGTTCGAATCCCGGTAAGGGAATTTATTTGTGTGATGACACAGATATTTGTTCCTGAGTCATGGTTGTTTTCTATGTATTTAAGTATTTATATATTACATATATCGTTGTCTGAGTACCCACAACACAAGCCTTCTGAGCTTACCGTGGGGCTTAGTCAATTCGTGTAAAAATAAAAATGTCCCTGTCCCTATATTGCCTTTGAATCCCTCGCTGAGAAATTTGCTCGTGATTCAATCTTATCCCTCGCTACATAGGTTTTATTCTTAAAGAGTTTCCCGTTTTTAAGTTTTTGGGTACGGAACCCTAAAAAAAAAAGGATATTTTCTGTTCAATCTCCAAGACAATTTCCGTGTACTACTCATCTCTTTCTATTCTGACCAGGTATTCATAGGCGAGAGCGTGACATCACGAGTATCGGTGCTCCGCCTGCAGATAGACACGGGCGCGTGGACGCACACGAAGAGCTCGGGGCTCTGTGTGAGCACGGGCACCGGCAGCACGTCGTGGCATTACAGGTATCTCACTCTGTCACCGTTGGAGAGAGCGGGACGTGACGAGTGTCGGGGCTCTGTGTGAGCACGGGCACCGGCAGCACGTCGTGGCATTACAGGTATCTCACTCTGTCACCGTTGGAGAGAGCGGGACGTGACGAGTGTCGGGGCTCTGTGTGAGCACGGGCACCGGCAGCACGTCGTGGCATTACAGGTATCTCACTCTGTCACCGTTGGAGAGAGCGGGACGTGACGAGTGTCGGGGCTCTGTGTGAGCACGGGCACCGGCAGCACGTCGTGGCATTACAGGTATCTCACTCTGTCACCGTTGGAGAGAGCGGGACGTGACGAGTGTCGGGGCTCTGTGTGAGCACGGGCACCGGCAGCACGTCGTGGCATTACAGGTATCTCACTCTGTCACCGTTGGAGAGAGCGGGACGTGACGAGTGTCGGGGCTCTGTGTGAGCACGGGCACCGGCAGCACGTCGTGGCATTACAGGTATCTCACTCTGTCACCGTTGGAGAGAGCGGGACGTGACGAGTGTCGGGGCTCTGTGTGAGCACGGGCACCGGCAGCACGTCGTGGCATTACAGGTATCTCACTCTGTCACCGTTGGAGAGAGCGGGACGTGACGAGTGTCGGGGCTCTGTGTGAGCACGGGCACCGGCAGCACGTCGTGGCATTACAGGTATCTC
Source organism: Cydia fagiglandana (assembly GCF_963556715.1). NCBI lineage: Eukaryota > Metazoa > Arthropoda > Insecta > Lepidoptera > Tortricidae > Cydia > Cydia fagiglandana. Next base: position 8,551,750 of record NC_085956.1, read on the forward strand.
ACTCTGTCACCATTGAAGAGTGCGGGACATAAAATAAGGTATAGATGTAGTGTATAATTATTTTCTATCGTATTTTCACGGAGACGTTCGTAACGTATCTTGCTGTTTCAGCCAGTCTCGGTACAAAAAGTAGTGAGGTTGACTGAAGTAGCATGACAAATACGAACGTTTCCGAGAAAATACGATAGAAAACAATTATGCACTACATCTGTGTAGCATTTAGTTCGTACCCAGTGATTGTTTGTAAATTATCTGTGACAGAAGATTATTACAAAAAACGGGTTGCACTCCGGGAGTGCCGGCAGAAGTGAAAACTCAATGACATTGTAACAGTTTTTCGATTAGGTCACGTGTCCGTCTTACGAATTTCAATCTGTCGAATCTGTCGGTCACGTGACCTGTCGCGAGTTTAACATTTTTCCCCCATCACAAAAAGTGCACAACGCCGCTAAAGAAGTTTTCACTTCAAAATCATGTATTCAGACGAAATAAACCCTACTTTTACAGTTTTTCTTCTGTCAAACTGCAGGACAGTTTGTTGGCAGAGGGAGCTTAAACATAGATGGGTAGACTTAGCTAATTGCCTAGTTAAATAATACAATTAGAAAATGACAGTATATCTCGCGGAATACTGTCGCGCACTCTTACTGCTCTTACAGGTTTTTTTTTCATAAATATCTTTATCTTAAATTTTTTACAATTTTATTTAAATATTCCATGTGTCCTGTAGTACGTAAACAGCAAAACGTAATTTAAGACCAAAAAAAGTAATAAATGTTGCCACTTTTTTACTAGCGCGTCTTGTATTTATGTAAAAATAAAAGTATTTTTTTAAATCGTAGGAGTAAAATTACTATTAAATAAATTATCTTAGCGTGATTATTTATCAAAAGAAATTTACAATTTTACAAACAAATTATTGCAGTGGCAACATTGTCTTATAGGTAGTACAAAAAACTCAAGTTTCGATGAGAATACATACGAAATTCTTTAAATATGCGAGTGGCTTTTTGACCATATTCTATAAAGAAAAAAATCATAAATATATTCTTTTCCAGTATAAACTGCCTCCGTACCCACTCTGTGCTTGAACTGATGAAGATACTCTCCAGGGAGGGCATAGCCGTCGACACCACGTTGGAGAAAGCGAGGGAGGTCGCTGAGAAATATAATCAGAAGCTCATGTTTGCAGCCGGTTGGTATACTTATATATTATACACTCTGTGCTGAGCTAATGAAGATACTCTCCAGGGAGGGCATAGCCGTGGACACCACGTTGGAGAAAGCGAGGGAGGTCGCTGAGAAATATAATCAGAAGCTCATGTTTGCAGCCGGTTGGTATACTTATATATTATACACTCTGTGCTGAGCTGATGAAGATACTCTCCAGGGACGGCATAGCCGTGGACACCACGTTGGAGAAATGGAGGGAGGTCGCTGAGAAATATAATCAGAAGTTCATGTTTGACGCCGGTTGGTATACTTATATATTATACACTCTGTGCTTGAACTGATGAAGATACTCTCCAGGGAGGGCATAGCCGTTGACACCACGTTGGAGAAAGCGAGGGAGGTCGCTGAGAAATATAATCAGAAGCTCATGTTTGCCGCCGGTTGGTATACTTATATATTATACACTCTGTGCTGAGCTGATGGAGATTCTCTCCAGGGAGGGCATAGCCGTTGACACCACGTTGGAGAAAGCGAGGGAGGTCGCTGAGAAATATAATCAGAAGCTCATGTTTGCCGCCGGTTGGTATACTTATATATTATACACTCTGTGCTGAGCTAATGAAGATACTCTCCAGGGAGGGCATAGCCGTGGACACCACGTTGGAGAAAGCGAGGGAGGTCGCTGAGAAATATAATCAGAAGCTCATGTTTTCAGCCGGTTGGTATACTTATATATTATACACTCTGTGCTGAGCTGATGAAGATACTCTCCAGGGACGGCATAGCCGTGGACACCACGTTGGAGAAATGGAGGGAGGTCGCTGAGAAATATAATCAGAAGTTCATGTTTGACGCCGGTTGGTATACTTATATATTATACACTCTGTGCTTTGAACTGATGAAGATACTCTCCAGGGAGGGCATAGCCGTTGACACCACGTTGGAGAAAGCGAGGGAGGTCGCTGAGAAATATAATCAGAAGCTCATGTTTGCCGCCGGTTGGTATACTTATATATTATACACTCTGTGCTGAGCTGATGGAGATTCTCTCCAGGGAGGGCATAGCCGTTGACACCACGTTGGAGAAAGCGAGGGAGGTCGCTGAGAAATATAATCAGAAGCTCATGTTTGCCGCCGGTTGGTATACTTATATATTATACACTCTGTGCTGAGCTGATGAAGATACTCTCCAGGGAGGGCATAGCCGTTGACACCACGTTGGAGAAAGCGAGGGAGGTCGCTGAGAAATACAATCAGAAGCCAAAGACATATGTAACTTCGTATAAGATAAATAAAGTCTAAGGAAAAACGTGCCCCGGAAATCAAGAGAAAGTCATTCTCGGATAGATGGCGCACACACCTTTAGCCTATGCTCGGCTAGAGGGCGTGACGACACCGTTTCATATTTAACACATAGATATGAGTGAATGAACATGGATCAAAATGATATAAAAATAATAAAATAATTTATCCGTATATACACATCTTTTTGATAATTTTATACGTTTTCATTTTGAGTTTTAGTCGTGTGTCGATAGATGGCAGTAAATTTACTGTGACTACAAAATTCACAATGACAGGACCCCTCTATACTATCTATTCTTTCTGCAGAAGCTCATGTTTGCCGCCGGTTGGTATATTTTTCCTTAGGGGTCACCCATTTATTACATCACACGTTTAGGTGGGGAGGGGGTCAAGAAAATGTGACATGTTGTGACAGGGGGGAGGGAGTCAAAAAGTTTGTGACGTCAATCTAACTTATTTAAATGATTTAATTCGCTGTACAGTTAATTAAAAAGTTTATGGAACGATACATCAACGTTAACATTTATTCAGCAAATAGGCCACAAGGGCACTTTTACACGTCAACATTGAATTTACATAAAAGCAAAATGAGAACAAGTGGGATAATAAGTTGTTGTAATTCCTTATATATACAACAATGACATCTTAAAAATAAAGGAAGTTTTGTTTTCATGACAAAGATGTCATTTTCTAAGTCGCATAATAAAAAAGATTTTAAACACACCCATTCCGATTTCCCTACTTGTCTACAGACTGCGACAAGCTAGCCTACTCCGTCCGAGAATACATCACGTTCGAGGATTGGCCGGTACCCAGAGGGTTGCGGGTTCGAGACCGCGCCGACACCGTACGGGTGAAGTCACACTGCGTTGATGCTGGTAAGGTCATACAAAATAATAGTCTTAAATAATAATTTCCACTTGTCTTCTCTCCTCCTCGCGCTATCCCGGCATTTTTGACACGGTTCATGGGAGCCTGGGGTCCGCTTGGCAACTAATTGGCGTAGACCCTAGTTTTTACGAAAGCGACTGCCATCTGACCTTCCAACCCAGAGGGTAAACTAGGCCTTATTGGGAGTATTCCGGTTTTCTCACGATGTTTTCCTTTACCGAAAAGCGACTTGTAAATATCAAATGATATTTCGTACATAAGTTCCGAAAAACTCATTACGAGCCGGGGTTTGAAACCGCGACCTTCGGATTGAAAGTCGCACGCTCTCACCGCTGGGTCACCATCTGTCTTAGGCACAGTTTAGGTAACAAAAATGATAAAAAAAATTTTTGAGAGATTTACGTTAAAGTGATAACTCTATTCCCCCCCATAAAATAACACCAACCAGTAATTGACACCTTCTCCAGGTCTGGTGATCGACGGGAGCGTCTCGTTTCCCTTCAACGACGGCACGGAAGCCCTACTCGAGATACACCCCGAAGACGCGCTCATGACTGTGCATATGGATGATTCGTTGCCATATTGATAAAGGTACCCTGATAGGAGCTTAAATAAAATAATACAATAGGGAGTATTACTGCAATGTTCTGCCGGTAGAGTGCAGCAGTATAGTTCGTTTTTTAGGGTTCCGTACCCAAAGGGTAAAACGGGACCCTATTACTAAGACTTCGCTGTCCGTCCGTCCGTCCGTCCGTCCGTTTGTCTGTCACCAGGCTGTATCTCACGAACCGTGATAGTAGAGTCGAGATATTTCTGTTGCCGCTATAACAACAAATACTAAAAACAGAATAAAATAAAGATTTAAATGGGGCTCCCATACAACAAACGTGATTTTTGACCAAAGTTAAGCAACGTCGGGCGTGGTCAGTACTTGGATGGGTGACCATTTTTTTTTTCTTTTTTTTCCGTTTTTTTTTGCATTATGGTACGGAACCCTTCGTGCGCGAGTCCGACTCGCACTTGCCCGGTTTTTTAGCATTAGAAATTTGATGTGCCTTTTAATTGAAAAACACATTTTATTAATAAACTACGGCAAAGATGTAACAATTATGAATCTAATACGATCATTTATATTCTTCTGCTTTCAAGTAATAGTTTTTGATTTAAAAAAAGGGTTTTTCAATTAAAAGACATGTCAAGATCGCTTACCTTCTTGCAAGTTCTTTCTAATGCTAAAAAAAACGGACTATAAGCTATCCACAGCTCAAGTTCTGTCGTTTTACAGTAATTATTTTCATATCAACCATTTTTAACTAACACCTACGATGCGAGCAAAAATAATCCCAATTCGTAACTAGTTACTAAAAAGGAATATTTCTAGTTAATTTCGTAACCATTTTGGTAATTAAATTAATCAATGTAAAGAAAAACAAAGTGAAACTGGCAATTAAAGAACATTTCTATAATTAACAGTGCATATTAATTCACAAATACATATTTTTCTTACTTTGGGACTGTCCCCGTACCGCATTTCTGCTCTTATGTTTGTTTTTGGCAAAAATAGGAATGTTCTAAATATTTAAATAAATAAATAAATGTTTATACGTAGGAATGAAATTATTTATAAATAAGGATAGTGTAATGTCAGCGAGTATAATCCACAACAAAGAATTATTGTATTTACATATAAATTAAATTAACCAACCACTAGCTTTTCGGTGAAGGAAAACTTCGTGAGGAAACCTGAATACATCTGCGAAGAAATTCAAAGGTGTATGTGAAGTCCCCAATCCGCATTGGGCTAGCGTGGGGACTATAGCCCAAACCCTCTCGTGCTTGAGAGGAGGCCTGTGCCCAGCAGTGGGACGTATATAGGCTAAATTATTATTATTATTATTTTAAATGATAATATCTTATTATTTTACGCCAAAAATCCTGTTACGTCCACACGAAAGCATCTTTGTGAAACTATTCGCTGATTAAAATTATCTCTACCTGTGATTTGTGCTTACGTTTTTTATATCCCGATGCAAGACTGAATTATTTTGCATTGTAATTAGTTAATTTTAAGTTTATTCATTTAAGATGTAAGAAGATGTTGCGAGTAAGGCTCACACTCAACTATTGCACATTGTTTAATATTATAACTCATATTACTAAACGACCTATTTCCTTGATGACTTTTTGCAATGTTCAAGTTTATAAGACACAAAAAGATAAAATATATTTTTCCATTCAAGATCGAGTATATTATGCTACGGATAGATAATTTGAAAATAGTTATATACGATTGCCTCTCCGTTTTGTTCTGTATTGTTTGTGCAATACTTTATATAGCATAAAATGGTTTGTATCCTTTTTTCTGACAATTAATATACAATATGTTTATCATAAAATAGTTGTATGTCGTTATTTTTGTTCGAAATGTGCAATAAAATTTTATTTAAACTTTAGTTTCTAAAGAAAATTTAAATGTTGTTACTCATAAATCACTGTAAAACTATAACTATAGTTCGTTTTCTTAGCATTAGGAATAAGGTAAACAATCTTGATGTGTCTTTTAATTGAAAAACACATTTTAATAATAAGTTACGGCAATTATGTAACAATTATGAATCTAATACGACCATTTATATTCTTTTGCTTTCATAAGTAATAGTTTTTGATTTTTAAAAAGCGTTTTATAATTAAAAGACATGTCAAGATCGCTTACCTTCTTGCAAGTACTTTCTAATGCTAAAAAAAACGATTTATATGTCCTTATAAGTAACCAATGACCATCTAAAGTCCTAAAGAGTTGTTGTTGATGTTTTCCATCCTATTTTCGGAAACGTTCGTTTTTGTCATGCTAGTTCAGTCAATGACAGTACTTTTTGCACCGAGACTGACTGAAATAGCAAGACACGTTCGTAAGTTTCCGTGAAAATACGATGGAAAATAATTATGCACTAAATACATCTGTAGGAACCCCTGAACTGAAAGATTATTTCATTAATTTGCATTTTTGTGACGTTACTTAAGATTATGTATTGTGTTTCATGTTTTTATGATTCCATTTTTATGCTTCCATACTTTTTTATGGCCAATATGATTGGTTTAATATACTACAGTTATAAATAAAATAATGTTTTTCATTTATATTAATTTAATACTTTACCCTACTCCTTTATTATAATACTAGATACTGGTGGCTTATTCACACAATCACTTTATTTGTTAATTATGGTAATTAATTTCAAAACAGGCTATTGGTTACGAAGCTTGTTACTTCATATTTAGTTTACAATTTCATCTTTCAGTATTTGAGGTCGGCATTAGAAAAAAGTACATATATTTTTACACTTTTTCTCATTGTGAGGTGTAAGTAATCGCTATGGTAATATGTTCAGTTCTACTAGGTATTTTATATTGATATAGGTAAAAAAAACAATATATTTTAATTAAGTCAGTATATTTGTTAAAAAAATATTGCATACAGTCTCATGCCGATATGGTTCCAGAACCCCATTGTCTTTAAAATCTAGTTAAGATCGGGATTAGTACACAATGAGGTAAGTATGAAACACATACCGATAATAATCATTCTTGTACACAGATACACAGGATAAGCAGCAATTTACTACTTATTTCAATATAAGACAAAACTATTTATTATACAAGTCGTTTTTGTATTTCGTAACCAGTTACGAAATTGTTTATTTTGGATCTACAAAAGAAAATAACGTTAATTATTATAATTGTGTAAACGAGTTTTTTGTTCTGTCATATATTAAAATAAGTGTGAATAAAGAATAAGTTTTAGCACCAATCATCACTTAAATGGCATATAAGGACTTAATGATAACTTAAGGAATATGGCATCCACAATTTATTTAAAACGGCTGAAAATTATAGAGAAGAAAAGTTTTTAAGTATTTCAGTACTCGCTTAGCATAAATTGCAAATATAGTTATAGTTATTTGTTCGTAGTAGAAAAACAATAATTCAAACCTTTCAGTTACCGTGAATGAGTCGCTGAAACACTTTAAAAAGGAAAGTATCCCACCACCTTGGAGGTAAAAGGCCCTATTTGCACATAATTATGCAAAACTGGCCTATATGACAAGTCCCTGGTTATAAGAAAATACAAAATTAAATAATTACTCAAGTCAACTTTGACTTAATATAGATATTAAATGTTATAGTAAAACGTTACGTTGTAAATGAGAATGATTGCAACTAAAATATTGCTACAGGACGGATTCGATATCATTATCACAACATAAATATCTAAATTCCATGGTACTGCTAAATACATATTTGTAAAACTAAACTTATGCTAAGTATGACTGAATGAGGTGTTCCTACATTAGATCAACATATATTTCTAAAGTAAAGGAAATTTTTCGAATTTTCGTAATCAGTTACGAAACAGTAATAATACGATTGTAACTGCATGGTTACGAACGTGACATTATTGACACCAATTACACAAACTTTATTTTAAAAGGTCTTTCGAAATTTCGTTGTTTTTTGACTATCACATTGTTGGCCAATGCTTAGAACACGAGATATGATAATAATATGAATACATTAAAAAAATGTTGCTAAACATAACATATTGCGAAAAAATATCGCAATTTTTTTTATAAGGAACACCTATTTTTATTTTAATATTACATTATTAATTCGTTTCTCAACCCGACTATCCACTATCTAATTTATTCGATGTCTTTGAAACCGACAAAAGCGTTTAAATTGTGATTTAATGTTATTTTGTATTTATTTCACAAGACTATTTAAGCACAACTTCTTTTTGTAAACATAATTCAAAAGTTTTTACACTAAGAAGTTATGAAATAGCACTTAATTGTAAACTTTTTACTCGATAGTGTTGGAGGTTGCCAATATGCCTTCACAGTAATGACATGAGCACGAATAATAATTTAATTGGTATTGCTACAACCTCCCTATAAGTTTATCCGACATTTTATTCCTTTGTTTCACTTAATTTTTTTTTTCGTGGCACTTCCTATATATAATAGTTTTAATACTTATACTGATAACGGGCACTTTTGTGATGTTTTGTTTAAACAATTAAACATTTTCCTCTTTCTATTAGCTTCGTTACAGCCTCCCACTTTAGAACACTTCCTATGTTTGACATTTTTGTCAAATTCCTTAGAATTGCAAACAAGAAGTACGTCTCACTCTCATTTTCAGAGTTAAACTGACCCTTTTTGCATTTACTTTCTAAATCATTATAATTGTTTATTTTAGTGCCAAGCAAGGAGGTTTGAGCTCACTACCTTGATTTGCGAAATTAATATCTCTTCGGCCGCATACGAAACCGAAATTTCGTAACCAATTGCGAAAGAAGAAAACATTTACTTTCTACGATACTGTTAAAAACTTAAAAATACAGGGGGAGACTGTAACGGAAGCAAACATGAAGTACAGTTTGGAAGTATGAAGTCATCTAGCTAGCATGTGAATATCCAGTATTAGTGTAAGGGCCACTATACAGCGAGCTACCGGAATGGCTCTTGCCGCGCCTGCGCGCGAGGATGCAAGCAATGGCGGCGATGACGCAAGCCATGAGGATCACGCCGGCGATGCAGATACCTATGGCGAAGTTGCGCTGCGATATGCAGATCTCGTCGTCTTTCTGCAAGTAGAAATATTATAAGATAAGATAAGATAAAATGTATGCGTGTGCGTGTGCGTGTGTGTGTGTGTATGTGTGTGTGTGTGACAGAAATGAACTAATTGAATGAATGAATGAGTGAATGTATTAGTGAATAAATGACCGACCTTCTCACTAGAAACCTCGTTGTCAAGCGAATCCTAGCCCCTATTTCACCAACGTGACATTGCATTCGCAAGTTTCATTGTTGCTGACGTCACAGGCATCCATGGGCTACGGTTATCGCTCACCATCGGGCACTGCTTGTCACCATCATTGTATTATTTAAAAAAACTTTATTATATCGGCAAAAAACAGCTATTTCTCTTGTGATGTTTATGATGATAATGATGACAATGGTCACAAGATTTCAAAGAACTTTCGGTAATTCTTGACAGCAAATGAGTTCTGTGTCGGAATTTCGTGACAATTGTCGTATTTTTTGTGACAATTGTCATTAACTAAGCAAAATAAGTACTTATTTACTGGAGTTTTTTTAATTAACATATTGGTGGCAAACAACCACACCGCCCGTCTGATGGTAAGCGGTTACCGTAGCCTATGGAGACCTGTGACGTCAGTAACAGTGATGTCGACAAATGCGACATTTGTCACGTTGGTGAAATAGGGCCCTGCTTGTTCACACACTTCCACGGTGGCCGGAGACCCTTCTGCTCACACCAGTGGTATGAAGTATGAACGAATGAATGAATAAGTGAATGAATGACTGACCTTCTCACTAATAACCTCCTCGCTGTCAAGCGAGTCTTGTTCGTTCACATAGAGTCCGGAGAACACCTCCACAGTGGCCGGCGATCCTTCTTCTTGCCGGCGCACGCGCCGCTTGTGAGAGCACGGCTCCTGCAACGTTATTACAAGCACAGAATAAATAATAGTACTAGGTACGGAAGACCCACTCTCTAACAAAACGCGTCTGTTACGATCAGGACAGATATGGCCGCTAGGTGGCGACAGCGCCACGCGCGGCGTAGCTAGCCACCAAAATTGGGGTGGAACGGATGTACTTTTAGCTACCTGTAGCAAAGCGACAAAATCGCTTAGTGAGCCACGCCTGTTACAAGTAAGTATATAATTTAATTATTTAGATTTCTTGTAAGATTTTTTACTATTGTATGTAGTATCTGCCCGATTCGAACTTTAAGATACGTCAATTATTAGATCTAGATACGATGTGTGTCAGTGTGAAAAGTGACATTTTTGTTTGAAGAAACGTCACATTTGACACTGACATATCTAATCCATATCGTTTCTAGATCTAATAATTGACGTAAGTATCTTAAATTTCGAATCGGGCCTTATGTAAGTATATAATTAATAATGTAGAGTCGAACAAAGTTAACTCAGCATGGCATTTCCATATGACAAAGTGAGTAAATGTCATAAATATCTTATTTCTATGAAAATATGGCGTGATATTACAATTGGATGACTCAAGTCACGGTATCACGGTATGATTTAGCAGCTAGCAGCAATAAATAATATAAATAGCTAGCTATATAAATAGCTAGCAGTAATAAATAAATAAAATGCCAAGAACGACACGTATGCGTCACAGTACTTACGCAGTCGGTGGGGTGGTTCAAATCACAAAGTTTCACTTCGCATGTGTAATACACGCTGGCGGTGTACGGGAACTTGTGTGCCGGGAACGACACGCGTGCGTCCTGTCGCTCGTCGCCGTATTGGAACATGCCCATTATATCGCCGTCTAACGGGCAACTGAAACAGAAATATTTACATTTATAGCGGTATTGGAAAAAGGAAGAAACTAGACGACAGTATCGAACAACATCCGACACCCTTACACTGCTTCTACGATTATTCTTGTCTGTCTAGTCCAGCCCATCTCTCACGGAGCACTCGGAGACCGAAACCTCTCTGTTTCTTACACACTAGTAATTATAGTATTTATAGTCTTAACCATCGTCAGTGATCAATCTCTGCTCGGCCCAGCCCAGCCCATCTCTCACGGAACACTCGGAGACCGAAACATCTCTGTTTCTTACACACTAGTAATGTTAGTATAGTCTTACCCATCGACAGCGATCAAGCTCTGCCCGGCCCAGCCCAGCCCATCTCTCACGGAACACTCGGAGACCGAAACATCTCTGTTTCTTACACACAAGTAATGTTAGTATTAATAGTCTTACCCGTCGTCAGCGATCAAGCTCTGCTCGGGCCAGCCTAGTCCGTCTCTCACGGAGCACTCGGAGACCGAAACATCTCTGTTTGTTACACACTAGTAATGTTAGTATAGTCTTACCCATCGACAGCGATCAAGCTCTGCCCGGCCCAGCCCAGCCCATCTCTCACGGAACACTCGGAGACCGAAACATCTCTGTTTCTTACACACAGGTAATGTTAGTATTAATAGTCTTACCCGTCGTCAGCGATCAAGCTCTGCTCGGCCCAGCCCAGCCCATCTCTCACGGAACACTCGGAGACCGAAACATCTCTGTTTCTTACACACCAGTGTTAGTATTAATAGTCTTACCCGTCATCAGCTATCAAGCTCTGCTCGGCCCAGCCCAGCCCATCTCTCACGGAACACTCGGAGACCGGAACATCTCTGTTTCTTACACACCAGTAATGTTAGTATTAATAGTCTTACCCGTCGTCAGCGATCAAGCTCTGCCCGGCCCAGCCCAGCCCATCTCTGACGGAACACTCGGAGACCGAAACATCTCTGTTTCTTACACACCAGTAATGTTAGTATAGTCTTACCCGTCATCAGCTTTCAAGCTCTGCTCGGCCGAGCCTAGTCCGTCTCTCACGGAACACTCGGAGACCGGAACATCTCTGTTTCTTACACACCAGTAATGTTAGTATTAATAGTCTTAACCATCGTCAGTGATTATTAAGCTCTGCTCGGCCCAGCCTAGCCCATCTCTCACGGAACACTCGGAGACAGAAACATCTCTGTTTCTTACACACCAGTAATGTTAGTATAGTCTTACCCGTCATCAGCTATCAAGCTCTGCTCGGCCCAGCCCAGGCCGTCTCTCACGGAGCACTCGGAAACGAGGAGACCGAAGCGTTTCTGTTTCTCTAGAGACACCACGAGGGTTAGCGTGTCGCCGATCCGCACGTTGGACGCCACCTGGGAAGTGCAATAGTTAAGATTATTATTATTTTTTTATTTTTATTATGCATGGGTTTACTCATGGCCACAGACTAGCCGAGGCGTAGACGTGGCCTACGATGGTGCGAGCTCGCCCAGAAGGTGCCTGTTCACTCTTGATTTGAAGGTTGCCGGGTTATAAGAGCACGGAAATATAGACGCCGGCAAGGAATTCCATTCCTTGGCAGTGCGCATAAGGAAAGTAGAAGCAAAGCGCTTAGTGCGAATTGGCGGAATATCTACCAAGTAAGGATGGAAACCGGCCGTGCGTCTAAAAGTCCGATGGTAGAATGGGGACGGTGGAATGAGCTCGTGTAGCTCTTGGGCACACTCCCCGAAGTGCAACCTGTAGAATACCGACAGGCTGGCGACTTTCCGCCGATGGGCCAAAGTCTGAAGCTTAGCCGTTAGCTTCTTGTCGCCAATCATCCTCCTGGCTCTGGATTATAAAAAAAGTTAATCTAATACCTTTAAACCAGCGGTCGGCAACCTTTTAGCAGACAAGGGTCACATAGCAGTTAACGAAGTGGACGCGGACCGCACTTTGATAATATTTATGACTTTATCAGACATTGTCATTTGTTAATAATACATACATAATAGCCAGGGAGGCTCGCGGGCCGCAAGTGAGAGATTCGCGGGCCACATGCGGGCCGCGGGTTGCCGACCGCTGCTTTAAACGAATAGCAATTCCTATTTATTTATTTATATATAGGTATATTTCGGGGATCTCGGAAACGGCTCTAAGATTTCGATGAAATTTGCTATATGGGGGTTTTCGGGGGCGAAAAATCGATCTAGCTAGGTCTTATCTCTGGGAAAACACGCATTTTTGAGTTTTTATATGTTTTCCGAGCATAGCTCGGTCTCCCAGATATTTTAATATCTGTCGGCGGCCGATCGTAAAATGTTCCTGTGTAATGTTTTGACGATAGTCACATTAAACCAATATATAGGCAGGATAGGTTCATTAGGTTGCTTCAGATGCCCAAAGGGCAAACTGCCCAGATATAGGAGCACCGCGTAGCGGGGCTCCGTCGACTCAGGGAACGAGTCAAAGATTTTCACGTTTCACGATATGCCTAGGAATTTCACGATATGCCTGATACGATCGGCCGCCGACATGTCAACTATAAAAACACTTTCATCGCCAATCTTAACATGATAACATGGTTTTATTTTTATTATCATACGTTGTATGATTATAGAAAGTCGAGTTATATGAATATTTAATGTGTAGCTTACTATTATGCGTACTAATTAGGACGAAGCAATAGCTGAATTCTAATTAATTTTTAATAGCGGATTTAACCGTTATGGTACGGTCCGTATTAAAAGACCACGCCATAGATAATTAATTGCTATGTATGACCCATATGACACAGCCACGAAAAACGTTGTCTCCCTACCTGACACTGTTTGTATAGTCTGTAATAGACTCGAAGGCCGATGATGATGATGATGATGACCCATATATTCAATGGAAAAGAGTGACATTCCATTTCCAACTGCAACTGCAATACTGTTGATTTTACTATGGAAATTGACAATGACAGCGACGCGTTTCCATAGTAAAATGAACAGTATTGCAGCTGCAGTTGGAAATGAAATGTCACTCAAAGATAGTCTCGTACTTGCATCTTAATTTAAGATTACATTCATTTGTGACGTTTCCAACCAAAAGGTACCACATCGTTGGTTGTCGATAAGTTTGATTTCAAATGAAGCCTCTACGGTAATAGCGCCTTATTGACAACCTACAAAGTACCCTTTTGGTTGAAAATTGTTTGGTAGAAGATAATTGGGGTTCCGTACCCAAAGGGTAAAACGGGACCCTATTACTAAGACTCTGCTGTCCGTCCGTCCGTCCGTCCGTCTGTCACCAGGCTGTATCTCACGAACCGTGATAGCTAGACAGTTGAAATTTTAACAGATGATGTATTTCTGTTGCCGCTATAACAACAAAAACTAAAAACAGAATAAAATAAAGATTTAAGTTGGGCTCCCATACAACAAACGTGATTTTAACCGAAGTTAAGCAACGTCGGGCGGGGTCAGTACTTGGATGGGTGACCGTTTTTTTTTGCCTTTTTTGGATTATGGTACGGAACCCTTCGTGCGCGAGTCCGAGTCGAACTTGCCCGGTTTTTTTTATAATTATTTACCTGTTTATCTTTCGGGTCCCCTTTGTAAATCTTCATCGTAACGGATGGCAGCAGACCAGAGTCCTCGTCGAAATCCTCTCTGAAATTAATAAGAGAAATAATTATATATAATTCTTATATAATATACATATTAGTTAGGTATCTCCGGTTTTGTGTTTACATCGTGAGAAAACCGGACTAATCCCAATGAGGTCTAGTTTACCCTCTGGGTTGATAGGTCAGATGGCAGTCGCTTTCGAAAAACTAGTGCCCACGGTGGGGCAAGGTGGGGCAGTTGCCCCAACCTGGTCTCTGACCATAAGCTAAGAATTTCTGTTTCAACCGTACCCTGTTACAATGTACCCAGCCTACCCCTACTTCTGCCCCACCCCTTAATGCTGCGTATGCCCATACCTACGTTATTTCTCGGGATTAGTTGCCAAGCGGACCCCAGGCTCTCATGAGCCGTGGCAGAATGCCGGGACAACGCGAGGATGAAGATCTCCGGTTTTGTATTAAAATGTGAGCTGAATTGGACTTGGAGCAATCGCTAACCTGGTATAGTGGATTTAGCAATCGAACTGAGCAGCAGAGCTGACAAAGTAGATGTATTGTGGTTATGTGGAACTGTAGCCAGTAAATATTTTTTAAGTCATATCTCTTCGGCACACTAAGGGCGATTGTGCACTACCTACAATGAATTTTACTGTCCGGCAGTCCGAGTTTTTACGGTCCGATATGGCACGCCATTAAATGTATATGTGCACTAGACGTAATTTTACCGTCCGATATTTTACTTTTCGCCATTCCGGACAGTTTTTTTCCTGTCCGAGATGACAGCTATGAAAGACGTGTTTATGCTTGTGCACTGCGTCTGGAATTAGTATTATTCATGACTTGGCCGGGCGGGGGCGGACTAGGGGGGGTGTGTGTTTCATGCTGCTACGCCGCACCTGCGAATAAAAAGACGGACAAGTGCACCAGCCATCCAGCCAATCATCCGTTTTTTTCATGCCACTGCGCCGCACCTGCGAGTAAAAAGACGGACAAGTGCACAAGCCAATCATCCGGTTTTTTCATGCCATATCGGGCCATGAAAACTCAGACTGCCGGACAGTAAAATTCACTGTAGTGCACAATCGCCCTAATAAGTGCACCCTTCAGAACCAAGCAGGAGCTAACTGAATATTACGGAAACGAGGCTAAGACTCACTGTTCTTCAAGAGTGTTGGATTGGAGTTAAGCGCTGTAGCTCGGGGGTAGATGTGGAAATGTGCCAAGTCTATCTATATCTGCAACTTTACATAATAGCTGCCACCCTGCCCGGTCACCAGGCGGAGGTGGGGCTAGACTATGATGTGTACTTACTGTTCTTCAAGAGTGTTGGAACTAAGCGCTGAAGCTCTAGGGTAAATGTGGAAATGCGCCAAGTCCATCTATATTTGCACCGTACATGGTATCCGCGACCCAGGCCGGTCACCGGCGGAGGTGGGGCTGGACTATGTGTACTTACTGTTCTTCAAGAGTGTTGGAGCTAAGCGCTGAAGCCCTAGGGAAGATGTGGAACTGCGCCAAGTCTCTTCTTCTATATCTGCACCGTACGTGGTAGCCGCGACCCTGCCCGGTCACCAGGCGGAGGTGGGGCTGGACTATGATGTCTACTTACTGTTCTTCAAGAGTCTTGGAGCTAAGCGCTGAAGCTCTAGGGTAGATGTGGCACTGAGCCAAGTCTCTTCTTCTATATCTGCAGCGTACATGGTAGCCGCGACCCTGCCCTGTCACCAGGCGGAGGTGGGGCCGGACTATGATGTGTACTTACTGTTCTTCAAGAGTGTTAGAGCTAAGCGCTGAAGCTCTAGGGTAGATGTGTAACTGCGCCAAGTCCCTTCTTCTATATCTGCACCGTACATGATACCCGCGACCCTGGCCGGTCACCAGGCGGAGGTGGGGCCGGACTATGATGTGTACTTACTGTTCTTCAAGAGTGTTAGAGCTAAGCGCTGAAGCTCTAGGGTAGATGTGGAACTGCGCCAAGTCCATCTATATCTGCACCGTACATGGTAGCCGCGACCCTGGCCGGTCACGAGGTGGAGGTGGGGCTGGACTATGATGTGTACTTACTGTTCTTCAAGAGTGTTGGAGCTAAGCGCTGAAGCTCTAGGGTAGATGTGGAACTGCGCCAAGTCTCTTCTTCTATATCTGCACCGGACATGATAGCCACGACCCTGGCCGGTCACCAGGCGGAGGTGGGGTTGGACTATGATGTGTACTTACTGTTCTTCAAGAGTGTTGGAGCTAAGCGCTGAGGCCCTAGGGTAGATGTGGAACTGTGTCAAGTCTCTTCTTCTATATCTGCACCGGACATGATAGCCACGACCCTGCCCGGTCACCAGGCGGAGGTGGGGTTGGACTATGATGTGTACTTACTGTTCTTCAAGAGTGTTGGAGCTAAGCGCTGAGGCCCTAGGGTAGATGTGGAACTGTGTCAAGTCTCTTCTTCTATATCTGCAGCGTACGTGGTAGCCGCGACCCTGCCCGGTCACCAGGCGGAGGTGGGGCTGGACTATGATGTTGTTGAAGTACTCTACGGTCCCATCGTCCTGGAAAAAAAGACAATTGTGTTATTTCTCTTGTTGCTTTTTGTTTTGTAGGATAAAGTGTTATAAGTACTTCATAAGCTTTATAGTACAGTATAGGCCAACGGAGGTATCATAGTCGCATTTTATCACCTGTCATGTCATGCGCCACTGTCGCACTTAGATACTTGTAAGAACGTGACAGGTATGGTGACAGATAATAAAAAAACCGACCATCTTAGCCCTGCAAGTTTCTTTCCAGTGGAGTCTTAAATCAAGTAGAGGTAGAAGGTAGAAACAGACGATATTCGAAATTACCCGCGCTAGGTGTCTCTTATTTATTTTGATTACACCATTAGCTACTTTTATATTAAATCATCGTTTTTAACCCAAGGTTAAGGTCCGTGTGAAACTATTAACATTACAAGAATTTCATCAGAAGCATGAAAATCTAAACATCAACATTCCAATACAAAAACCAAAAAAACATCAACTCTATTATCAATTAAATAAAATACAATTTTATTCGATGAGGTGCTCCTATCAAATTGTTTTTATCCAAAACCAAGTTAACAAAAGCGTCTCACATAGCTTTTAGCTTGATAATAATAAAGTTTATTTTTGTGTGATCGTTAGTTTTTAGATGTTTTTAGTGTTAATTTGTATTGTTTCGTTGTGGTCACGCGAGTTAGCGTTTCTTCACGGAACCTTGTACTATAATTTCTTCTTCTGTTTCTCTAGTTTGTTTTTGGTCATTAGTTTTGCTAAGATCTTTTTTTTATAAATAGTCTTGTTTTAGGGTTCCGTACCCAAAGGGTAAAACGGGACCCTATTACTAAGACTTCGCTGTCCGTCCGTCCGTCCGTCCGTCCGTCCGTCTGTCACCAGGCTGTATCTCACGAACCGTGATAGATAGACGGTTGAAATTTTCACAGATGATGTATTTATGTTGCCGCTATAACAACAAATACTAAAAACAGAATAAAATAAAGATTTAAGTGGGGCTCCCACCCATACAACAAACGTAATTTTTGACCAAAGTTAAGCAACGTCGGGCGGGGTCAGTACTTGGATGGGTGACCGTTTTTTTGCCTTTTTTTGCATTATGGTACGGAACCCTTCGTGCGCGAGTCCGACTTGCACTTGCTCGGTTTTTTATAAATAGTCTTTTTTATCATCTCGATATAATTAATTACTATTTAACAATAATTATTCAACATTAATAAAAACTTTTGGGTTTCACTTAGTTCTATCTGGTTCTCGGTAACTTCTCTAATTATTAAACATTACTTGTGTGATGTTTCACCCACACTCGTACTTTGATGCCTTTCCTTATGTAGGTACAGTTAAAAGGTACATATGTAGGGATACTATAGGGTTTAAATATTAAAGATAATAACTACGTTAAGAACGTGTAATGTTATTATGTTTTGAGAAATAAACAGATTGAAAAAAAAGCGAACGAACCTAACCTACCTAATACCTATGTAAAATGTGGTGATAGAAAAAGTGGGCATTTAGCGTTCTAGACCGTTTGCGATGTAGACTACTTAATTGCGATTTAGGCAAAACAACACACTAGTCATTTTGCGTTCTAGACCATCTGCGGATAACCCGTTAAATACCCTATTGATATTTTACCGTTTGGAACATTTTCAATACCTATTATAACGGAAAAAAATTATTAATGCAAACCGACCAATTATGGCTAATATGCGATCGATTACAAAAATTACAATTATAATATAAATAAATATATACCCTTATATTTATAATAAAATATAAATTTATAATTCTACACACGAATTACTAATTATGTCACATCCTGATCCCGACACGACAAAACTGAGTCACAACGAACCAAATTCAAATTCCGAACGGTTTTTTCCGTCGCGCGCTCGCGCCGGATGTGACGTCACTTCCACTCATTGTGCACCCTAATAACATTATTAAGTAATGTTACAGGGAAGATATTAAACCTAATGGTACTCATGTATGAAGTATCATTTCATAATTACTTTAGAGCCCAACTGGGGAAGTGCCCTCCACTTTTCACAAAACCACAGACAAATAATAATACTACAGCACCGTACTGTTGTGTTCCTTTCGGCAGGCGTGGCTCACTCCGCGATTTCGTCGCTTTGCTACAGGTAGCTAAAACTCCATCCGTTCGGCCCCAATTTTGGGGTTTGCCATAAGCCGCGCGTGGCGCTGTCGCCACCTAGCGGCCATATCTGTGCTGACCGTGACAGACGCGTTTTGTTAGAGAGTGAGTCTTCTGTACCTAGTACTATTATTTATTCTGTGCTTCCGGCAAGTAAGGTTGCCATAGCTTAAGAGCCCATCAACGTGCACACTAGCGCCACTGCTAAATAATTGTGATTATATAAATTTAACGACAGGTTTTTAAGAAAGGGGGCCGCTAGCAACATAAACACTAGTTTGATGTATTCAAAAGGTACTTAAATACACAATACAGTACGTAGCGGCCCCCTTTTTAGGGTTCCGTACCCAAAGGGTAAAACGGGACCCTATTACTAAGACTTCGCTGTCCGTCCGTCCGTCCGTCTGTCCGTCTGTCTGTCACCAGGCTGTATCTCACGAACCGTGATAGCTAGACAGTTGAAATTTTCACAGATGATGTATTTCTGTTGCCGCTATAACAACAAATACTAAAAACAGAATAAAATAAAGATTTAAGTGGGGCTCCCATACAGCAAACGTGATTTTTGACCAAAGTTAAGCAACGTCGGGCGTGGTCAGTTCTTGGATGGGTGACCGTTTTCTTTTTGCATTTTTTTCCGTTTTTTTTTTTGCTTTATGTACGGAACCCTTCGTGAGCGAGTCCGACTCGCACTTGCCCGGTTTTTTTTAAATACCGGTCGTTAAATTTATATAATCACGATTATTTAGCAGTGGCACTTAGTGTGCACGTTGATGGGCTCTTAACAAGGGTGCGGAGTGTTAAAGTCGGCAACACGCATGTAACAAATCTGAAGTTGCAGGCGTCCATAGTCTACGTCGACCGTTTCCCATCAGATGTTTGTCACGTGGTATTAAAAAAAAACCGTTGTAGTGTGGTAGCGGCCTTAAAGCCATAATTATTTCCCCTCCCTCGATTCGCGACTGATACTGAGAACAATCACATTCACTTCAATGGCCGCGACTTTTAGATCTACTGGCTACCTTTGCTACCGTGTTGTGAAAGATATGTGACGTTACCTATGAAAAGGGACCGTATTGTCGATGGCGCTTGTGTCCGGAGGAATGCCCCATATGTCCGGAGGTAATTGCCATTCGAAGAAATAACTTTGTTACTTTTATAACTAACCATGTTTTTCATTATGATTTTTCCCCTCCCGTAGAAAATGGACCAGCCAAAATGTATGAAACGGCCAAATTTTTTTTGCGATTTCGGGGTAACCCGGTAAGGGAATTTATTTGTGTGATGAACACAGATATTTGTTCCTGAGTCATGGTTGTTTTCTATGTATATATGTATTTATCTATATTAAGTATGTTTATATCGTCACCTAGTACCCATAGTACAAGCTATGCTTAGTTTCGGGTTAGGTCGATCTGTGTAAGATGTCCCCAATATTTAAAAATATATATATGCGCCGCAGAGTCGCCACTTTTTTTTCCCCGGGGCGCTGAGTTGACCCAACTTTCTTGGCTCCTCTACACGATGGGCCAGCGCCGGCCACTCCAAGGGACGCAGCCATGCGGTAGAATGACATAGCAATATCACTTGCTCCCTCTAACGCATAAATGCATCCCTTGTAATGGCCAGCGCTGGCCCATCGTGTAGAGGAGCCATCTGATATTATGCATCGGGGCACCAAGTGCTACAGGCCTACAGGTCTCTAAATTAACAGTTATTTTGAATGGCTCTTTCGTGTACCAATTACCAATTTAGCAGTCTTATAGACTAGACTTAAGGGGTATCCAGACGGGACTGATGAAATCAGTCGATTTGTTCAGGAAAATAATTGGTCAATCTCATCTAGCGTCCACACGTACACAAATTAAATCACCAATTTGCATTCTACTATGAAAATTGGCATTTTTGTGTCCGCACCTGCTGATGTGATCGGGGAATCAAATTGGTATTTGCGTCCGCATGGCCCTGTTCGATCGGAGAATTTCATCAGATTGGCGAAAAATTGTCTCGTCTGGATACAGCTTTAAAAGGCTACACAGTAGCCATTACATGCAGTCGGTGGGAGTGAGTGACCTTTAGCGCGGCCTTGTGGTAGGCGGTCCGGTTTGTGCCTTAAATGTATGGCTGGAAAATTATCGGGTCCTTGCTCATATTGTAGTTTATTATGGGTTTAAAAATGTGTAATGAAATGAATGATTTTTGTCCAAAATTTAATTTTTGGTACAAGCTTCTATCGCTGACTGTACTTTTCTTTCCACAGACAACTAATACTCATCTAGCTAGACAATTGTAATAAACACAAACACATTTTAGGTAGTGTTGTTTTGATAATAAAATGGTTTATTACGGTATTGAATAATTAAGTAAAATAAATAAATATTTGGGGACAATCTTACTCGACCTAGCCCCAAACTAAGCGAAGCTTGTACCTACTATGGGTGCTAGGCGACGATATACATACGTATATAGCAGTGGCGGCGCGTCAAACATATTCATAGGCAAGCAGGGGCTAATTTGGCTTACATATTTCCTATACAACTCTACCCAAACGTCCAAAAACAGGCAAGCCGGTGGGAATCGGCTTTTATGGACGCGCCGCCACTGGTATATAGATAAATACATACTTATATATACATAGAAAACAGCCATGACTCAGAAACAAATATCTGTGTTTATCACACAAATAAATGCCTTTACCGGGATTCGAACCCGGGACCATCGGCTTCATAGGCAGGGTCACTACCCACTAGGCCAAACCGGTCGTCAAGTACTTAACAACTTTCAGTCAGTAAAACTTTGAAAATAGTCTCTTTACTTCTGGGAAACCATAAAAATGTCAAAAAACGTGCACCTACTTATAAAAAATCATAAAACGACCACGGGAACTGCATAACGATCAAAACTGACCGAAACTACTTAAAGGAACGTTATCGTTACTCCGTCGAACAATAGACCATAGACAAGTCACGACTTTCAGTGCACCGATATTAATGACAACTGTACCCAATTCAATCAGTTCGCTGACCCTAATCACCTTATGGTCATTAGCTTTTGGGTATTTCCTTTTTAAGGTTATTGTGATTTTGATTGATGACACTAGGTGAAAATGCTACAAGAAAGAATATTGTCTTGTTTAAAGAATTCTTAAATAAATAAAATATACTTCACTTTCTAAATGACTTCAAATGAAGGAAAATCAATATCTTTCGATCTATTCTACCTTTGATTTCATCTCTTATACCTTTTTTTTTGTTTATCGTGTAATATTTTTATTAATAACGAACAAAATGAATTTCTAAATGTTAATTTTAATTATTTTGTGGGTTTGATTAAACGCTTTTGCGCAACGCAAACGTATCAACTATTTTTGATTAATAATTTCGCTATCCAAAGGTTACAGAGATAACAGAGATTGCTTTTTCACGATAAGACCGCCTGCTGTCTGCTCTATCTTTAATTGTGTTTTATAAAACTGTTTATTGCAAGAGTCGTGTAAGAATGTAATTCTATTTAATGATCTAAATATTTGTTCCCTTTGCCAAAATATACGTACAAATCCCAGACAAACATATCTGTAAGTACGTTACTCTCGCCATACACTGACAGATTTGTCCGCTAGACACAACTGCCAGACAGATCTGACAGACAACTATACACGATGGCCAAAAAACAAGTGCATTCCCGTTGCCAGGGACTTTTTGGAATTATACTGAGCAACTTTTACTATGGGACCAATACCGAAATCACGATAAAAAAATTCCCCTCATGGAAAATGGACCAGCCAAAATGTATGAAATAGCCAAATTTTCTTTCGCGATTTCGAGATTGGTCCCATAGTAAAAGTTGCTCAGTATAATCCCAAAGCCTCCCTGGCAACGGGAATGCACTTATTTTTTGGCCACCAGTATGTGTATATACGTATCCGTAGTTATTTTGTCAAGACTTGTTTAGGTTAGGAGACTACTTGCCTAATAGAGCCTTGGACCGTTTGGTCGGCACCCTACAAGTCCTAACGAAATGATTGTTGCGTAGGAGCGTAGCTAAGCCATGCGCGTGAGTTGAATGAAGGATCTTGACTTAAGTCATGATACATCATGACGTAATTTATATCTATACAGAGTATATGTCATCCTCATGTCAGCCTTTTATCACCCCCTGCTGAGCATAGGCCTTCTAGAACGCCACTTCTCCCGGTCCTGAGCTAATCTCATCCAGAAGTGACCCGCAACCTTCCGAATGTCGTCCACCCAACGAGCCAACGGACGCCAAGCACTCCTTTCGTCTGTAAGCGGCCACCATTCCGTTAACATTTTGGCCCACCTGCCAACATGCCCCGCCCAACTCCAAATAAGTTTGGTTATGACCAATTATGTATATTTATGGAATAATCGCTTCTAACACCCAAAATAGTTATTCTAGTTCGTTTACCCGGGATAATGTCCATGTTAAATAGTCGTTTAAGTAGTTTTGGAGTTTCTAAATAACCTAACCTAACCTAAGTTTTCTTAAGAGCCCTTCAACGTGCACACTAGCGCCACAGGTAAATAATCGTGATTATTTAAATTTCACGAAAGATATTGAAAAAAGGGGGCCGCTACGGACTCTATTGTGTATTTAAGTACCTTTTGAATACATCAAACTAGTTTCTATGTTGCTGGTTTCGTCGATCTAGGAACTAAAAACAAAAACGGCCGTTTTAACTTTGGACGCATAGTTGAAGGGCTCTTAATAAAAAGACGTAGGTAATAGTGCGACATAATATATGTACCTACTTAGTACAGCGGTTCTTAACCTTTTTCTATCCACGGACCCCTAGGAAATAAAGCACAAGTTCAAGGACCCCTTAATAAAAAAAACAGCAATATACTTCAGACCGGTGAGAATAGATGAGACTGCGGCGGACCCCCGTACATATACTCGCGGTCCCCCAGGGGTCCGCGGACCACAGGTTAAGAAACACTGACTTAGTAGATTGTAGAAATTAAATAAAATGGAACTAAAAAAAATGCCATACTAAATGGTTGCCATGTTTAAGCATTTTACGTCAAAATGTGACAGTTACATAGGAAGTGGCGCCCTCAATAAACGGTAAGCAACGCACATGTGACTCCCTAGAGCTAATTAAATTAAAGTGGTTTAATCCGGACCAACATAATCATATCAGTGTTAGTAACATGCCTCCACAGACAAAACATTCTCCAGACTGAGCATAGTAGCGCTAGCCCCTCCTCTGCCACGCATACGGTAATTTTACTCCATGTTTGAGTCGAAAGTGTCTTTGTGTGACGTCCGTGTCTTTGAACGGACCAATCACGGCACGGGACTTTGCTCACCTAGTCCCGCGCACCCCCGCATTTTTGGCATCATCGGTTGCATGAAATAATTGCTCTAAACTCGGTCTAGAGTATTCCTAGCCTATGCCTGCCTCTTAATTGCTTAAAGGTTAGTATACACAAAGAAAAACAATGCAGAGAAAAAAATGTATATAAAACAAAAAAAACCGGGCAAGTGCGAGTCTGACTCGCGCACGAAGGGTTCCGTACCATAAAGCAAAAAAAAAAAAACAAAAAAAGCAAAAAAAAAACGGTCACCCATCTAAGTACTGACCCCTCCCGACGTTGCTTAACTTTGGTCAAAAATCACGTTTGTTGTATGGGAGCCCCATTTAAATCTTTATTTTATTCTGTTTTTAGTATTTGTTGTTATAGCGGCAACAGAAATACATGATCTGTGAAAATTTCAACTGTCTAGCTATCACGGTTCGTGAGATACAGCCTGGTGACAGACGGACGGACGGACGGACGGACGGACGGACAGCGAAGTCTTAGTAATAGGGTCCCGTTTTACCCTTTGGGTACGGAACCCTAAAAAACTAATACAAAATGTCGATTGCGTAGGTGTGCGCGTGAGTGGATCGAAGGTGAATCTTAGCGCCGGTTGACGTCACCGTGAGTAATCTGGCTAAATAAGGATTACGGCCTCGGTCACTTTTTCATCTCTGTCACTGGTTTTTGCAATTAGCGATACCACCATCATAAGATTAGCTAGGTATTGGGGCAGGGATTAAGGTTGACAGATCGAAAGGCGCTATTATCGGGAAACAATATCAATTTTTCGGGATTTTGGGACTTAAGTCGGGGAAAAAATACATTCAAATTAAAATAATTGTATTAAAAACAACGATATTTTACATTATTGGCACTACGTCAGCTCGCTCGCTCGACGACAGTTCGGTTTGAAATTATTGTTTTATAACGTGAAGCTGGTTTTCGGGACAATTTTCACTTTGTCGGGAATCGGGAACACATGCTAAAAATCGGGAGAATCCCGCCAAATCCCGACCATCTGGCAACCCTAGCTGGGATTGGGAATAGTTTCCTACAGGATGTCGCCGTCAGAATGTTGTGGAAGATTTTTCTGAACCCGTAGGTATAATTCGCTGAATATGGGGACCAAATCGATAGCTTTTAAGGTCAATCATTTACTCTCGTTTAATGCGTATTGAACGCGACACCCTAACGTATATTATAGTTGATATATGTTACAGCAACGGTCTCCTAGTCTAGTCGGTAGTGACCTTGCCTACGCAGCAGGAGGTCCCGGGTTCGAATCCTGGTAAGGGCATTTGTTTGTGTGTTTATCACAAATAGTTATTGCTGAGTTATGAATGTTTTCTATGTATACTTATAAGTATTTATATATGTATATGTTGTATATTATATATATCGTCGTCTAGTACCCACAATACAAGCTTTATTGAGTTTACGGTGGGACTTGGTTGATCTGTGTAAAATTGTCCCATTAAACTATAATATTTATTTACTTATTTATATATTTGATATCGCTTCATATTTGACTCTGACTTTCAATAATAAGTATTTGTTTGCCACCAACGTGTTAATTAAAAAAAACTCCACTGTATCGCCAGAAAATAAGTACTTATTTTGCGAAGCTAATGACAATTGTCACAAGAAATACGACAATTGTCACGAAATTCCGACACAGAACTCATTTGCTGCCAAGAATTACCGAAAGTTCTTTGAAATCTTGTGACAGTCGTCATCATTATCATCATAAACATCACAAGAGAAATAGCTTATACGTTATTTATAGCGTTATTGACCTTTAGGAAACACTGTATTGGTTGGTATTGGTCAGCTGTAAAAAAGCAAACGTCTACACGGAAGGTAGCCTAACTATTATACAACAGAAGACCTTACTTTAAGCGTAGGAGCCAATTGATTCAGCCTTCTCTGACTCTAATCATTTTACATAACCGGCGGGATGTTACATGACATTATGTGATTTATGTGTTAAATGTATGCGTCATGCATCCTGTAATGGTCATACATAAGCAGAAAAACAAAAATTGACTCTTCTGTAACCGAAAGTTATGGAAACTAGAATCCTATTCAGATTCAACAACTGGCGGCGCGATTCGGGAAATGAATTAGAGATTAAAATAGATACGATGTGGTAAAGATATGTGACGTCCCACGGGTAAAGGCAATGGCAATTGGCGCTTACGCTGTTATTAACGCCGCTCCAATATTATTGCGACGCTATGCAATGAGACGTAAGCGCCAGTCGCCATGAGGTACCTTTTTCCGTGGAACGTCACATATCTTCACTATTTCATATCCAGTGAATCTCTAAGTTATATCCCGAATCGCGGCGCACGCCGCCATAAGGTACCTTTTGCAGTGGAACGTCACATATCTTTACTATATCTAGTGAGTCTCTAATTAATATCCCGAATCGAGCCGTGGTTCCTTACGGTGATCTAAATTGATACGCCTTGATGTTTGATGTTGATCGTTTTGATTGGTGCGTACGTGAGATGCGAGCCAGCCACCAAGACGATATTAGTCAAAGTCCTATCAAAACCATAACAATTTTTAAATAAGAATCTAGAGCTAACGTGTTTACAGAAATTGGGCTATTTAAACACATTTTAGGAACTTCTGTTACTTCTGTAAACAAAAAAAATGCGACTAGGTATATTTTCCGTTTTTCTACCTATAATTTGTATTTGTACAAACGTAATTATCACAAAATGTCAACAGCGCATTTTAAACTGCAATGGCGGCTTGCATTTTAAAACTACTTAACATAATAAAGCCTTTCGTCGGCGAGGTCGTTACGTGATCCAAAAGTAGGTTGTGTTACAACGTACGTACGGTCAAGTGCATGGGTTTGAATGTAGACTGTTTCATTTTTAGCCGACTATGACCAAGCTGAACCTATGCCAAAAAGAATAGATAGTATAGAGGGGTCCTGTCATTGTAAATTTTGTTGTCACGGTACATTTACTGCCATCTATCGACACACGATTAAAACTTAAAATAAAATTGAAAATGTATAAAATAATCAAAATATGTTTACGGATAAATGATTCTTAATTTTTATTGTTCCCTAAGGACCCATGTTCTTTCACTGATATGTGTTAAAATTGTTAAATACCAAACGGTGTCGTTAACGCCATCTAGCCGAGAATAGGCCAAAGGTAATGGCGCTATCTATTCGAGAATGACTTTTCCTTGGCCGTCCGAGGCACGTTTTTTTCTTAGACTTTATTTATCTTATACGGAGTTATATATATCTCTGCCTATGCTAAGCTATGATTATAGTACTTAGTAGTAGCTAAAATAATAGATAGTATAGAGGGGTCCTGTCATAGTAAATTTTGTAGTTACAGTAAATTTACTGCCATCTATCGACACACGACTAAAACTCAAAACGAAAACGTATAAAATTATCAAAAAAATGTATGTATACGGATAAATGATTTTATTATTTTTATATCATTTTGATCCATGTTCATTCACTGATATCCAAGTGTTAAAATTGTTTAATGTGAAACGGTGTCGTCACGCCATCTAGCCGAGTATAGGCTAAAGGTGTGTGCGGCATCTATCCGAGAATGACTTTTTCTTGATTTCCGAGGCACGTTTTTTCCTAAGACTTTATTCATCTTATACGAAGTTACATAGTATGTATTTAGTAGTAGTAGTAAGAGTTTACGAGTATTACACAAAACAAGTACCTATACAGAGAGAAATGTGTACTAGGGCGAACTTATCCGCTTAAGAGTGTCTTCCCGCTAAGCTTTAAGCAACTGAGACAGATAAACGCGAAATGGTAGTCAAACTAAGATGTGTACATGACGGCGAGGCTTAAAATAAATAGCTAACCCTAAAATTCCTAAAAATAAGATGTTTTATAACAAATCTTCCGTGAGACACGGACATATTAAATATATTAAGAACGGGTCACTCACGTATTTTAAGTCGAAAATCGCTCGACATGTTTCACTCCGTACCGAGGAGTGTCATCAGGGGGTTGCGTTTATGGTGACGGACCGGCGCAGACACAACGTTGTATAAAATATATGTGACGTCCAACGGGTAAACGTACCTTACGGCGGTTGGGGCTTACGCTATTATTAACGTTGCTCCAATATTATTGCGGCACTATGCGACGTAAGCGCCAGCCGCCATAAGGTACCTTTTGCCATGGAACGTCACATATATGTATAATTGTATAATTCTGAGTATGAGGGTTCGTAAATTAAATAAATAACTAAATAACATATAACTATAATATACCTATTCTCACCTTACCTCGGCTCAGCCTTCGCACCTCAAACCAAACAGTATTGTTTACAAACGCCTAAACCAACTTGACTCACAATTACGAAAAACAAACAGACGGAACAAACATTTCGTCAATCGAGAACGTTTTATAATAAACTTGACAGGTTGTTTATTTATGTAGGAACTGGTACAGTCAGCAAAGGAACTTGTATAACAATAAAAAACATAAACCGCTCAAGTGCGAGTTAGACTCGCGTTCCAAGGGTTCTGTACATAAGTCCGACTCCCGCTTGACTGCACATTTCTAATAGGTTTTCCTGTCATCTATAGGTAAAGTACTATTTTGTGTATTTGTTCAAAATTTTAGGACTGTAGTTTCAGAGATAAGGGGGGGGGGATGGTCGGACACACAGACAGACGCACGAGTGAACTTATAAGGGTTCCGTTTTTTCCTTTCGAGGTACGGAACCCTAAAAATACCCAGAATAAGAACTCTATGGTAATAGAATAGAGGCTACTTGCACCTTTCAGATATAATATATATAATATGTTATTTTTAATATGTCTTTTAGTACAACAAAGAGTTTACTACTACTAATCTTAATAGAGTTAGGCCAAAAAAAGACTGCAGGGATTTTGATAGCCCACGCAGCTAGTAACGATATGGATTAGATATGTCAGAATCAAAAGTGACGTTTTTGTTTGAAGAAACTAGCAGCCGTATTCGAACAATGAGATACGTCAAATGCTAGATATTGAAACGATATGGACTAGATATGTCAGTGTCAAACAAGGGTCAAAATTGACATTTCTTCAAACAAAAACGTCACTTTTGACACTTCTTTGACACTGACATATCTAGTCCATATCGTTTCAATATCTAGTATTTGACGTATCTCATTGTTCGAATACGGGGGTAGGTATCTTAAAGTTCGAATCGGGTAGTCCAGTTCTAATAGTCATAAACTTATCCTTAATATCTAGTTGCGTTAAGAATAAATATCAAATCATTATTTCCGCATGCCATCTCAAAGAACCAGCATTCCTCGCATAACGATTGCTACTAGAACGATGCGCCGGCGATGTTATAAACATAGTTGTCATTCAAATGCTTGTAAATCGTAGTGATTATATTCTCTTTGGTACTGCTAGAACGAGTCGAGCCCTTAGACGATCCAGTATAATATACCGGGTGTGGCCTGTAATATGAGCAAAAAATTTAACTGTAGGCTGTACTCTTCATACTGACCAACATTTGTTCAGCGACTTTTAAAAATAATTTGTGGTTTGATTTTTAATACACTTTAAAGTTTATTCCAAGACGCAATGTATTGCGAATTTTGTTATGTTTAAGGCGTGACAAGCAACGTCAATCAAAATGGTATGGCGTGGCGATGGCGTCCATTGAAAATAATATTTATTTTGTATGAAAAATAGGGAGTCTACATACACTGAGACAAAAGTACAACAAAAACACACTTAGAATTACAAAAATAAACTTAATCCGGGGACAAGGAGAGTTAACTAATAGGAACAAATTGACTTTTGCAATTTCTATTAGTTCTTGCAATTTCTATAATCTTTTTGTTGAAATTATATTTGGGATTACTGAGCTGTTTGTAGAAATAAATAAACTTTACAGAAATAGTGAAACGTCTATAATTATTACTAAAACTTCATTTTTTCCCCCAGTACAGAACTGTTTTGTAATTCCTGGTGATGATTTTTCTTTCAGTGTACTTCATAATTTTTTAAAGTTGTTGAACAAAAGTGTCACCGTTTGAGGAGTCCAATCTGTGTTTTCATTATTTGCTCATGTTACAGGTCACACCCGGTATACTATACCTACAGATACATATTAGGGATTTGTCTGACAAATCTACTAATCCACAGTCAGTAAAACTATTTGCTCACATAATAATGTATGCAGTCCATGCAGGGGTGCTAACGTAATAGTTTTGTAGACTAGCGTGGCGCACTCCGCGATTTCGCCGCGTCGCTACAAGTACATGCGGCCCACACCAATTTTGGTGTCTAGCCATAGTAGTTGCCGCGCACCTCTTAGGTACTAATTATATTTATACATGTCAGGAGCTCGTAATAGTGTAATTCTCGGCCAAAAAATATGCCGTGGCCAGTTGCGTGCGCTCTCACCAAAAAATGATGCTCTACCTATAGATATATTTTTCTAAGAACAGAAGAAACAATTTTGCTTCTTGTCTAACGGTCACGTAATACTGGAATTGAAAACTCGCCTCACTTGCGTACGCGCAGTAACATCGTCTACTTGTATAAAACTTGCGTAGATGCGATGCGTATCACGCTTCCCGCTTACGTAACGTGGCCGTCGCGAACCCGCTAAAGGGCACCGTACATTGCTATACTCTGTAGGTATCTTATACCGAATAATTTATTTATAATCAAGATATACCACGTGTCCCAAAATCCAACGATAAGCCGGCACCAGAAGATGGACCTGCTCATGACTACATAAACTTTTTTTTTTATAAAAAAAAATATATCTCAATTTATTAAGAATTACAAAAAAAAATTAATCGACTCCCCTAGTGGTATTTTTAACGACCTTGTCTACAACTGGCTTATGGAGCCATTTTAGGGTAGATTCTGTTTACTTTTATTTAAATACCTTAAGATACAGATTATAGTGACAAGATATTAACGGCGCGAATTGGGAAACGAATTAGAGATTAACTAGATACGATATAGTAAAGATAGGTATGTGACGTTCCACGCAAAAGCTTATGCTGTTATTTACGCCGCTCCAATATGCGGCGGCGATATGCGACGTAAGCACCAGCCGCCATAGGGTATCTTTTGCCATGGAACATCATATATCTTTACTATTTCATATCTAATGAATCTCTAATTCATTTCCCGAGTCGCGGCGCCAGCCGCCATATAAAGTACGTTTTGCCGTGGAACGTCACATATCTTTACTATTTCATATCTAGTGAATCTCTAATTCATTTCCCGAATCGAGCCGTAAGCCATGGTAACAAGGGTAAGAACCTAATATAATCCTAGACGTAAGTATAATATGTACAACTTAGTGTGTTCAGTGTGCGTCGAGCCTACATGCGCGCGCGCCTCGTGACAGCACAATGGCCGGTGTCAAGATGTCCGCTAA
This sequence comes from Cydia fagiglandana, assembly GCF_963556715.1. Taxonomy (NCBI): domain Eukaryota; kingdom Metazoa; phylum Arthropoda; class Insecta; order Lepidoptera; family Tortricidae; genus Cydia; species Cydia fagiglandana. Next base: position 8,583,554 of record NC_085956.1, read on the forward strand.
TATACGCGTCTGTCAAACTGTCTACTAAATATAGAATTAGACAAGCCAATGCCTCTTTATTTTAACTTGACTGACTTATAGGTACAGTGGCATTCAAAAGTGCATGGACAAATGTCGACCGTAAAGCCTTAATATGTCCATGCACTTTTGAGCGCCAGTGTGCACTCTACGTATGTGTATCGTGTATCTGCTTAATGAATGGAATAATTCATTTATAAAGTGAGTACCTAATTTACTTTTGAAGCTGTGTGTACCTGAATATGGTAGACCTTATCTTATCTTATTGTTTTCGGGGGCCCTTGCGGATACACTTCGACCCATCGATCGATTCGATCTTTTGTGCAATTACCCCCTAGAGAAGATCTGTCAACTACTCAAGAGCTTTTCCCACCATATCCATGTGTGGGATGATGGAGCTCATGGGTAGCATTTTGAAGTCCTTTGGTTCCAGGTATCCTGCTTCAAAGTCCTTCAAATTTTGTTTGGCGAGGGCGAGACATTAACACATTAAGTGTTGTCAGAGTGTCCCATCTTGGCCAGAATTCCTTTGACCCCACAATGGCCGGTAAACACCCCCGTTATGATTTGTGTATAATAAAACAGCTTTTAAAAGATAAGAAACTTATATTGTTCGTTTCAACTAAAATTAAAATTACATGATGGTCAAATTGCTATGGGATGACAGAAGTTTTCCAAGTGTTGTCACATTCAAATTAAATGAATAATGTGGCCAGTTTGAGACCTACTTTTCTACAGGGTGATTCAGGAGACGTGAGCAGGACTAACACTGCGCATTTCGTAAATTATAAGCAACTGTTTCGTATCAGTATTAGTGAGGTTAACGTTAATTTTCTAGTCGTGTTAAAAAAAAAAAGTTATTAATTTATTTACGACATGCATGGTCACCCTACAATTAGAATACTAAACTACCGATATTCTGTGTCAAATTGAATGTCATCACGGTCTGGTTACTTTTAAAAACTCGTATCTCACTCAAGTTTGACAGTTTATTTTCTTCGTAATCATAATGCTGTCATTACGGTTAATGAGGTTTTATGTTTATTAATTAGGTCTTGTTGGGTGACCATTATTGTAGATAATTAAATTTGCCCTCGCCATAAAGTTAATAAATAGGAAAAAGTGTGGTTGTTTCACCTAAATACGACGGTGATCGATCAATTATCAGTTACTGAGTGTGCAGGATTAGTCCTGCTCACGTCTCATGAATCACCCTGTATACAAACTGTGTGTTAAAAATGAACTTATGTTTAATATTATTGAACATAGTTGGCCAGGGCAAAGTATACTCACAAGCATGTAGAAGCGTAAATTAAATACATTCAACTATAAGAATATAACAGAAAAATGTAAATCTTCTTTTACATTATAACAATAAAACATTAATTGCTAACTGCTCGTTTAGCTCTTAAAATAATTAATTACTTATGTCTAGCCCTACGACAGAGTCTGAGTCTTGGGATCGGATATTAAGCCACATAAACATAAGTAAAACAGCTTATACAAGACAAGCTTAAATGGGCAATGGACAGATTTTTTGAAGTGATCTAGTGTATATTTTATTATTCATCTTCACCTCTACAACTCTGACCCTACCATCAGGTCCAGGGATTATCTTAATGACTCTCGCCATAGGCCAGTTTAAAGGTTTAATATTATTGTCTGTTCTAACAATTACAAGGTCGCCGACTTTTAAATTGGGCTGAGCATGCTGCCATTTAGGGCGATTTTGAAGCTGTGTAAGGTAGTCCCTTGACCAGATCCGCCAGAAATCTTGTTTTATTTTTGTCAACATATTCCAAAACCTTAATCGATCAATACATTTATTCGACAAATCTATTTCAGGGTAGCTTGTCATAGATTTACCTATAAGAAAGTGTCCAGGCATCAAATATTCATAGCTTGAAATGTCAGAATTCAAAGGCAATAATGGCCTAGAATTTAAAATCGCCTCAATTTCAGTCATCACTGTATACAAGCCTTCAAATGTCAAAGCAATATTACCTACAATTCGTTTAAAATGGTGTTTAAAGCTCTTCACTCCAGCCTCCCATAAACCACCAAACTCTGGAGCATAACTTGGAATAAACTTAAATTGAATGTAGTTTGGTAGGCAATAGTTCTCCACAGCATCTATGTGAGACTGGGATGTGAATAGTTCATGAAGCCTTTTTAATTCGTTGGAAGCACCTTTAAAGGTCTTCGCATTGTCACAAAAAATCTTAGTAGGCATACCCCGCCTGGAAATGAATCTTTTGAGGCATGCCAAAAATGCCTCTGTAGTGAGGTCGCTGACCAACTCCAAATGTAGGGCCTTGGTCGCAAAACAAACAAAGACAGCAATGTATCCTTTGGTAATTATTGGGTTCCTAATCCGTGCTACTTTAACATTAAATGGGCCACAGAAGTCTACGCCAACTATATGAAAAGGCCTAACTGCATCTAACCTCTCCTTTGGCAACGAACCCATCAATTGTTGAGCAGCCTTGAATTTCATTTTAGCACAAGTAATGCATTTGGTTACAATATTTTTAACTTGACATATACCACTAATTATCCAGAACCTCTCTGAAAGTGAGCCTAGCACTGCCCTTGCCCCTGCATGCTTAAGTCGCAAATGCTCATTTTGAATGATTATAGTGGTCAAGTGACAGTGTTTGGGTAATATAGCAGGATGAATTTGACTATATGGAATGTCCTCTGCATTTTGTAACCTGCCTCCCACTCTCATAACATCATTTTTATCTAGAAAGGGATGCAAACTGGCTATGCCAGATTTTATAGGTAGACCATTTTTGAGTGCATTGACCTCTGAAGCAAAATACTTATTTTGAATGCATGATATCATAGCCGTTAGAGTATCATTGAGCTCTTTGTGCATAATAGAGCTTAATATTTTTTCATTATTATTCTGCATTCTGCAGTTATAGCAGAATCTCAAAATATATGCAACAACTCTTTGGAGTTTGTTAAAGTCAGACTACTTATTTATAACATCTAATATGCTGTTATGAGGGTCATCAGCAGGTTGAGTGATAATTATGTTCACACTTACATCACCACTGTGTATGTTAGAAATAGGAAGTTTAATTTCTGAAGGCACATGCTCATAATCAGCCCTGGACAAATCACTAGGTCCATGCCACCAAAGCTTGTTGACCATAAGCTTCTGTGGATCACACCCCCTAGAAAGAAGGTCTGCAGGGTTGTTAGATGTGGTGACATAGAGCCACTGAAAGTCCTTGGTTAGGGCTTGAATTTGTGAAATTCTATTTGCAACATATGTATTTGATTTGGCAGGGCCACTACTACCCTTGATCCATGCTAAGGTTATCTGGGAGTCACTGTGCAATAATACTTTCAAGTCAAATCTAGATTTTAAGATGTTATATACCCTATGTGCTAGTTTTGCTAGCAACAGCGCACTATTTAATTCCAGTTTAGGTATAGTAATATTTTTATTTAATGGTGATATTTTTGATTTCGAACAGAGTAGATTTGTGTCTACTGTTTCATCTGAATTTATAATTCTTAAATATACACAGCAGCCAAATGCCTTCATAGATGCATCTGCATATCCAATTAATTGGGCATAAAGTTTATTGGAAGTATTTACACATCTAGGTATAGCAAGAGTTCCCATGCCCTTCAGATTGTCTATAAAGGCATTCCACTTTCTAAGCTCTTCTTGGGGTAATATAGTGTCCCAATTTAAATTTTTAATTGACCATAGTCTTTGCATCAATAATTTAGCAACTACTATTATGGGACCTATCAAACCCAAAGGGTCAAACATCTGGCCAATATAACTCAACACCTTTATTTTAGTGTTAATCTCAGTCTCATCCGACGCAGGACATTTGAATGTAAGCTCATCATTAAGAACGTCGCATTTCAAACCTAAGGTTTTGACAATATTATTTTGATTTATGTCTAGCTTTTCTAAACATTTATGCTCACTGGGAATTCCATCAAGAACTTGTGGGAGGTTAGAACACCATTTGTGGAGTATATAAATCCCCCTTTTTTTAACATATTCTGTCATAAGCTGATCCTTCAGCTCAATCAATTGACCTTGTTCATCAGAACCTGTAATAACATCATCAACATAGGTGCTTTTGAACATTGCCTCAGCAGCCAATGGATATTTTTCCTTATACCTTTGACCTAACTCAATAAGGCACCTAGTCGCTAAATAATTTGAGGGCTTCAAACCATAGGTAACTGTCTGAAGCTGCAAACATTTAGTCATCCCATAGCAATTTGACCATCATGTAATTTTAATTTTAGTTGAAACGAACAATATAAGTTTCTTATCTTTTAAAAGCTGTTTTATTATACATACAGCTTTTGTGGTCCGGCTCGAAGGACCACAAAAGCTGTATGTATAATAAAACAGCTTTTAAAAGATAAGAAACTTATATTGTTCGTTTCAACTAAAATTAAAATTACATGATGGTCAAATTGCTATGGGATGACAGAAGTTTTCCAAGTGTTGTCACATTCAAATTAAATGAATAATGTGGCCAGTTTGAGACCTACTTTTCTATACAAACTGTGTGTTAAAAATGAACTTATGTTTAATATTATTGAACAATTTGGAGTTGTCTTTTGCTAAGTTTCCAAAGCTTTGTAGACCTTATTTGGTTGAATGAACTCCTAAATCCGTATCCTTACGCCTGCTCCTTAAATTATAGTATTTTTAACCGACTGCGTCTGAAGGACGGTAATGTTTTTCCCTTATTGAAGGGCGCTTAGGTTGCCAGTGGATATGGTGTTCCCTTCAGTCCCATCAAAGGGAAGTTTCGTTTATCTTGGTTATGTTAATTCTAATTTAAGATACGGCCTTAAATTTTGGGGAAGGTTCAAACCTTTACTACAGCTTTTTTCAGGAAAGTGTGTCTGTCGATCCATCTGTATTGTATATCTTTATTTAATTTTCTTCAATGAATCGGTGACATTACTAATATTACTATACTATGTTGTGAAGTACCTATATTTCTGTCTAAATACTTATGTAATGCGTAATTAGTATGTTGTACAAAATTGTATCCCACGTGTAATAAGGTACCTACGCTTATCATGGTCATGTTAGTTTTTATTTAAGATACGCCATCCTTCTTTGGGGAAATTTCAACACTATTTTTTCAGAAGAAAGTGTATGTAAGCTCTTTGTAATTGGCTTAGTTGGTTATTGAATATATAACTCACGTTATCCGTAGACATAGTGTTGCAGCCCTTTAGAGGCAGGGTGTACTGCAGGTCTCCCCGCGCTGCCACGTACTCCCGGAGGCAGGAGGAGTTGCTGCCCAGGCCTGCTGGGTACACTATGCCTTTGAAGGCCACTTACTCTGTTCTCAAGTCCCATCAGGATTTTACCTACCGGTTTCTTCTTGGTGTAATCTTAGAAACTGTCAGCCGTAAGAGTTTTCCAGATTATCTCACTATGCCACATTATAAATATGCATGTTAAAGGTACGCTTATCATGGTCATGTTAGATCTTATTTAAGATACGGCACTCTTCTTTGGGGAAATTTCAATACTATTTTTTCAGAAGAAAGTGTATGTAAGCTCTTTATAACTCACGTTATCCGTGGACATTGTGTTGCAGCCCTTCAGAGGCAGGGTGTACTGCAGGTCTCCCCGCGCTGCCACGTACTCCCGGAGGCAGGAGGAGTTGCTGCCCAGACCGGCTGGGTACACTATGCCGTTGAACGTGTCGTAGAGGCTGTGGAATGAAGTCAGAGTTAAAACAAGTGATAAAATACACTCACACCTTATCACCCACTCACACATCATTTTTAATTATCGTTATCTGAGTAGAGTCGGACCAAAAAAAGTCTGCAGCGGATTTGATAGCCCACGCAGTGCAAGTGTCATTTATACGTCACAATTTCATAGAAGTTTGACGTTTAAAATAACACTTTTACTGCGTGGGCTATCAAACCCGCTGCAGACTATTCTTGGTCTGACTCTACCCACAACACAAGCTTTCTTGAGCTTACCGCGGGACTTAGTTAATTTGTGTAAGAATGTCCCTATAATATTTATTATTTATAACGAAGATAAAGAGAGCCTTTGATACGTATTTAGGAAATTTTAACAAATAAAATAGACGACCAGTCTGGCCTAGTGGGTAGTGACCCTGCCTATGAAGCCGATGGTCCCGGGTTCGAATCCTGGTAAGGGCATTTATTTGTATTATGATACAGATATTTGTTCCTGAGTCATGGTTGTTTTCTATGTATTTAAGTATTTATATATTATATATATCGTTGTCTGAGTACCCACAACACAAGCCTTGAGCTTACCGTGGGGCTTAGTCAATTTGTGTAAAAATGTCCTATAATATTTATTTATTTATTTATTTATTTTAAAATAATAATTGTAATCGTTTAAAATGTAATTTCTTCTGAGAAACTCACATTGATTATTGAATTGAACCTACCTGTCTCCAAAAACAGAGTTAGGTGCCAGCGTGATGGTGACATGCATGCTGTCCCGCTCGCACGCGACGGCTAGCGTGTCTAAAGGAGCGAGAGAGCCGGGCCATGGCGTTGTGTCCTCGTCTGTCGCTTTCGCTATCGCTGTTGTCGATAGCTCTGAAAAAAAAGAAAATCATTTTTTTTGTCATCTTATGAACTCAATAAGTTGCATTATTCAGAAACTGTCAGATACCTCAGTATAGCTTGTGTCTTTCTATGTACCGTAAAATGGGGTGAGTGGGGACGAAATATAAGTTCAAACCTGGCTATAGTTAATTTTTATATGTGGCACATTGATTTATATACAAAAAAGTGTTCCGGATGTATGAATTTTAGTTTGTCAAATTTGTTGTATCATTTCATAAATTTAGAGAAAAAAAAAAGGAAATCCCAGCTCACCCCGTAGTTGGGCTGACGAGGGATTTCCTATTAAGGAGAGTTTTCAAAATTGTTGGATCGACACTTTAGGATTATGAACATTATAATAGCTTGATTTGTTATTTCTTCGAAATTTTCACATATGGCGGCTCCAAGGATTTTAGAACCATGGTATGCTACGAAAAGTCCTAAGCCTAGTTATTCGAATATAGAATTTACTTAGCAAGCAAAGAGAATAGATAGTATAGAGGGGACCTGTCATAGTAAATTTTGTAGTCACCGTAAAATTACTGCCATCTATTAAAACTCAAAATAAACACGTATACAATTATCAAAAAAAATGTGTATATATGGATAAATAATTTTATTATTATTTTTTTCATTTTTACCCATGTTCATTCCCTGATATGTAGGTACAGTCAAGGAATTTAAATTCCGACCCATTTCGTACTTTGTCACCAGTGACAACCGTATGAGGTCTCTAGCGGCTTTCATATTGATTGTCACTGTGACAAAGTACGAAATGGGTCGGAATTTAAATTCCTTGACTGTACCTATGTGTTAAAATTGTTAAATATCAAACGGGGTCGTCACGCCATCTAGCCGACCATAGGCCAAAGGTATGTGCGCCATCTATCCGAGAATGACTTTTTCTTGATTTCCGCGGCACGTTTTTTTCTTAGATTTTATTCATCTTATACGAAGTTATATATGTCTTTGGCAGTAGCCTGTAAAATAAAAACCAACTCGCCCCTCTGTCATCCCTCCTCACAACATATTACGGTACCTTTACATGCTTGACATGGATAAGTGCCTTTGTATACAAAGCTAGTAAACGCCCTAACGTTTTCTGTATGCTATCATCATCATCACTAAACGTCGGTTCTCGGTTCCGCCTCGCAGTAACAGTCTAACAGCGGGCTTTCTACCACAGTATAAAGATACTACACAGTATAGAAAATATAATACACTTCACTACAATTATAAAACAAATTCACCCCGCCGCGTCTGTCTGTATGTTCGCAAAAAAGTCAAAAATTACTGAACGGATTTTCATGCGGTTTTCACCTGTCAATAGAGTGATTCATGAGAAAAGCTTAAGGTTTTGTGTAACACGTGATAAGCCGCCGGGGCGGGTCACAAGTTAATTTTATAAAAAATGGTCAAGCCAAATGCGAGATGGATTCACGAACTATTGGTTCCATAAGTGGCACTGGTAGCCCAAGTGTCAAACTGACATATTGGCTAACATCAGCGTAACTTACTTTCTATACATCTCGCTCGCACTAAATACTAGCGAGATTTATAGAAAGTAAGTTAGGTACGTACGCTGGTGAATATGTCAAATTCTTGGGATTCGCTGTCAAGCGGACAGCATGCTCCCGTGAGCCCTGGCAAAATGCTGGGATACTGCGAGTAAGAAAAGGAGACGCTAGCGAATATGTCAGTGTTAAACTGGTGCTAATAGCAACACAGAGAGGGGCAACACGGCCAGCCTTCTGCGACCAAGCGATTATGATTTAGGTAAAAAATATTTGTATTGTTTTTAATTTAAGTATTTTATCCACCTGTGTATTTTACTATGTTTTCAAAAATAAAAAATCTATACTGTCTGTAATAATTATATTGTGATCCAAATGTTAAGCTAGCTATTAATATGTGATGCTTTCTGGGTCCGAGTCTCTAGGGTCTACATAATTATATGACATACAATTTGCCGTAATTTTAGGTTGAAAAAACCCGTTGGTTGACCTTAGAGCAAATAGTGTATAGAATTAGTCGAATCGGTAAGTAAATATTATTAATAATACATCTTGGATATCCCGGTCTTTTGATAGGCTTGCGTGGGGATATAGATCCAACACGTAGAGGCCCCTTGGAGAGCTTTAATGACATGTAGAACGCCTGGTGGAATATCTACCTATCTATCTAATACCTTTAAACGAGCAATTCTTGTTTATTTATTTATTTATTTATATGTATATATATTTTGGGGATCTCGGAAACGGCTCTAACGATTTCGATGAAATTTGCTATATGGGGGTTTTTGGGGGCGATAAATCGATCTAGCTAGGTCTTATCTCTGGGAAAACGCGCAGTTTTGAGGTTTTATATGTTTTCCGAGCAAAGCTCGGTCTCCCAGATATTATTATTATTATTTGTAAAATTGTAAATACTGTTGTGAATGTTCAAAATTACTATTAGTTGTTATGTTACTTATGTGTTCTGAGTTATAAATCATAGATTCATAACTCAGGAAATATTGTGATGAACACACAAAATAAATGACCTTATTGAGATGCGATATTTTGCCACTTATTTGGGCCGTATGCTTGTTTGCCACCGACGTAGTACAAAATAAGTCTAGGAAGCCGTTATTTACCAAATATGTGACGTCCCACGGGAAAAGGTACCTTAAGGCGGTTGGCGCTTACGCTATTATTAACGCCGCTCCAATATTATTGCGGCGCTATACGACGTAAGCGCCAGCCGCCATAAGGTACCTTTTGCCGTGGAACGTCACATATACAGTTCAACATATTTAATTACACAAACGGGTCTACCGCGATATAATTTCATTGCACGTTTTCAGCTGAAACGTCGTAATTTTAGGTAAAAACAGTGAAATTATATCGCGGTAGACCCGTTTGTGTAATTAAATATGTGTACAAAACGCGAGAGTTTAAAGTGTTATATACAGTTCAAACTGAACATTAAAAACGAATTTTCTACCTGCTTGTAAACAACTCTTTCCTTATAATACGAGTACACCGTTATAATTATGTTTATGTCGTTAACGTTAAAAATATAACGTTACGCAAACATAACATGTTATAGAAGTAGCGGTATTTGATGAGCGGACCGGTTTTTTTGCCATTTATATTTTTAGCCAGAAACGTTACAAAATCTGGAATGAAAGATGCCGAAATAGACTCCTGAGTCCTCGAACTACAGATATATATAGATGTACAATTTTTTTTCTATTGTAACATGTATTTATTTAGCAAAAATAATACAGTATAATAAGTAAGATCAAAAAGATTAAAAACTAAACATAAAGACTAAAATAAAAACTACATTATGTACAGTTAAATATGTATGCGTGCGTAGGTACCTGCAATCATATGATACACGACGAAGGCCGCAAAAATATCTGACACGATCTTATTTGTAGAGCCATAAGAGCGTGTCACATATTTTTGCGGCCTTCCAAGAGTAACATACTATTGCAGGTACCAGTCAGAAAAAGTCCAGTTGTTTTAGACATTAATGCTGCAGAATGTAGGTACCTACTTGATTCAGGAGCTTAAAGTTTTGATTGCACTCTTCTATTTTATATCGATTTTAAATTTTTTTAGGGTTCCGTACCTCAAAAGGAAAAAAACGGAACCCTTAGGCTACGTTCACACGGCGACTATTCGATTCGATATTTTCTCGCATACGGTTTAATCGTATACGGGACGTCTGTTCACACGGCGCATGATCCATTCGGTTTTTTCTCGTATACGGTATTCCCGTATACGTGACAGCCGCTCACACGGCGTCTATTCGATGCAATTTACCTGCCGCCACACCACCAGTCGTTGAGTGCACGCCGACATGGATCCCCGTATTCCAATTATTTTATATGTTTATTTTTTTGTTTATTTATTATTATTACCTGTTAAACAGACTCTGGCACAGTGGTCGTCACGTGTTGAAGATCTTGTGGTTGAATAAAACTGATGTCTTCTGAATATCACGTTGTTTTATTTTAGTAATCGACAATAAAAAAATCATGTAAAAACTTGTATAGGTAACATAAAATAAAATAGGGACAACACAAAATTGGGCAGCTAGTGGGTGAAAACCATATTTGCAAGAGATTTGCGCCCCGCGCGCGTCTCGTATACGAGAAACCAGTTTGTCCGTGTGAACGACTCAACGGAAACTTAAGCGCCACTGAGTATCACATTCGATAAAATCGTTTCGAGAATCTCGCATTCCCGGTGGCAAGACCCTACGGTATACGGTAAAAAATATCTCTCGAATACGAGATTTTCTCGTATAGACGCCGTGTGAACGATTTTCAGAGTTGCCATACAAATTTTGCTGCCACTACGATATTCGATAAAATCTCGTATACGGTATACGGGAAAAATGACGCCGTGTGAACGTAGCCTTATAGGATCACTCGTGCGTCTGTCTGTCTGTCCGACCATTCCCCCCCCTTTATCTCTGAAACTACAGGGCCTAACATTTAAAAAAAAAATACACAAAATAGTACTTTACCTATAGTTGGCAGGAAAACCTATTAGAAATGTGCAGTTAAGCGGGAATCGGACCGGTTAACCGGTTTTTTTACTGTCAAAGTGTGCACACGTTTTAATTAAATCTGAGCAAAATTCTTCAACATTTTTTTGAAAAAGCTCAAGTACAGTTTCGTCTTCAATCTATTCTACAGAAAATACAAATCACATATTTCAATAAAATTATTTGATATGTCCCTTTCAATACTAAAGACACTGATATGTGTTATAACCTCAAAAATAAAATACTTCACACTTTAGGGCGTTTCTTGCGTTAAACGCGTCTCAATAAGTATCGGCGCAGGCGCAGGGTCACTGACCCCCCGTCCGGTTGCGGGACCCGCCATTTGATTGTCTTTTTTCGACGACTGGCGGGTCTTTAAGGGGGAGGGGAAGGGGGTAACGATTTTGAGGTGCTTGAAAGATCTTTTAATAAACGGCTTTCATCAAAGTTATGATTATTGGCGAGTGCGACTGTAGATGTAGAGTAGTGTAGGGCATAACTTTGCTGCACAGGATGCAGTGACTCGCCCACCGAGGGTTCCGTACTTTTTAGTATTTGTTGTTATAGCGGCAACAGAAATACATCATCTGTGAAAATTTCAACTGTCTAGTTATCACGGTTCGTGAGATACAACCTGGTGACAGACGGACGGACGGACGGACGGACAGCGGAGTCTTAGTAATAGGGTCCCGTTTTACCCTTTGGGTACGGAACCCTAAAAAACGACACAAACAAAAAAATTACAATTTAAATTATAAGTATAAAGCATACAAATTAAAATTAAAACTATAAATTTAAAAACAAACCGCTCCTTGCCGTTCCCGATGCAATGGTGCCCATGATGCTTGCAGCATTTCCACGCTGGATTATCACGGACAGCCTATGCACAAGGAACGATTCGGAGCCCGGCCTTCCTCTTTCTGTCTTTTATTTTCTGAGGAATATGACATACAAGGTGGTATCTCCACAATCTACCGCATGCTAATGAAGTAATGACGTTTGTCAAGTTTAAAAAGCTGTTGATAATCAGTTGTCTCTATCTGTCATTTCGACATGTGTTTGTTAGAAAGAGACAAAATTTAACACACGTTTGCTATGTTTTAATCATAGTCTTTACTCCTATAAACATGCCAAAGGGCAGGACTAAATTTATTCTTTTTTTCAAACCTGTGACTACGCCTAGCCATGAAACATATCATTATAAGATGGCTGCGAGCTACGTTGCAACTATTGCTACTACATATTATGCGGTTAGTTTGCGGTGGTAATGATATTATAGCATTGTGACCACCCAAGGCGATGTTTCTGCATTCTTTATTACATAGTTTAATTTAATTTGTTTACTAATAATATATCCTCCTAAGTCCCCCTTGTCATTACCTATTGCAGTTTTGAATTCGGAATCTTCTCAAATTCTATTTCAATTCAAAATTCCATTTGGATTAAATCCTTTATAAAGGCCTCAGAGGAAATACCACAATATATATCTTGTATGTAAATAAATGATTTTAGAAGCTTAACATTAAACAGCTTTCCATCGGCTCTTGTATGTACACTGAGAAAATGAAATGGCTAGAAATAAATAAGTTTTTGCTGTTTAAAACCAAGTGAGTTGGCTCGGAGGAAGCCTGCAAAGTTCGTTGTTAAAATCAAAGAAGTCAACTAGGTTAACGTTAGTTGGTAAAATTATGCAATTAAATTTATTAAAAGTAAACAACACGCGTTTATATTGACTAAGACACTTATTTGAAAACAAATAGTAACTTGGTTAAAACAACCAACAACGAAGCCAAATTGGTACTTTGCTAGAGCTTATTTTTTTCCGCGTGTAGGTGGATTCCCTGCTGCGTGTTGCCGAAGGCAACCCGTAGCAGCAGAAAAAATATAATCCGAATAACGTTGGTGCTACAACGCAGCCTTGCGGAACCCCTTCGCGTCTCAAACGAGACAGACTGTTGACCGTTAAAGCCAACGGAACCTTTCAAGCCATCATGAAAGGATTTTACAGGTCTCAACAGCTTTGGGGGACCTCCTATTTTCTCTAGAGACTAGAGCCACATATAGTCCCTCTCCTGATCGTTCCGAAGGCCTTTACACTCATGATTCCGCCCTCTGCATGATCCTTCACACTCATGATTCCGCCCTCTGCATGATGCACAATGAACTTTGCATGACTCATGCAGAGGGCGGAATTGTTCATGGCAAAAATCAAACTTCCATAGAGTTGGAACGTTGAATTTTATCGACTTTTTCAGCTATCGATAAGTTCAGTCACCTTTTACATTTCTGACTTTTAACATTAACCTCTTTGATTATCTATAGCGGAAGCAGTTATAAAGTTGACCCAAAAATTTTTTATTAAGCTATGAGCTTCATCACATATGTTCCTTGAGTAATTCTAAGCATTTCAAGCCTGGGAGCCAATAAGAAATGTGTGTCTACTCGGATTTGTAATGGATTCAAACTTTCAACCCCTTTTTAACCCTGTTAGGGGATGAATTTTACAAAACGCTGAAATTACTTTTCCTGTCTTTTAATAATATCCCCAAATACAAAGATTCAAGTCCCGCGTTCGAAATTTTTTTTGATATCCATACAAACTTTCAACTCCTTTTTCACCACCTTAGGGGATGAATTTTCAAAAACGCTGAAATTAGTTTTCTTGTATTTTAATAATATATCGTTTTACGAAGTTTCAAATTCCTAGCTTAAAATAAAACTTGAACCCCATACAAACTTTCATCCCCTTTTTAACCCCCTTAGGGGTTGAATTTCTCAAAATCGCTTCTTATCTCTTGTACACTTTATAAATGTAATCTAGTGTGCAAATTTCAACTTTCTATCTTTTGTAGTTTCGGCTCCGCGTAGCAAAAATCTCCAACCAAATTTTTCACCTTTTTACGTTTTTCTTGTAAAATTACTATGAAATTGAAAAAACAAATATCAGCAATGAATTCTACGTCTTTGGTTTATACGAAAATGATACCAAACTTGCCCTAGTACCCACCAGGATCAGAGTAGATTTTTTTTAAAGATGACGGATGGCGGCCGTCTTTGTACCCCACCCTCCCCCCCACTTCACGCTAGAAATGCTTAGAATTACTCAAATATCAGATGTGATGAAGCTCATAGCTTAATAAAAATTTTTTGGGTCATGTATGGCAGCGTTACATAACTGACTCCAGTATCTAGTTGACTAGCTAGTTTTAATAATGCAGTACTAAGTAGTTTTTAAAATTATCGTTTTAGGTATATTGTCTTTTATTTAAATGTTATTGCGTAATTTTCATATGAAGTCTATTATTTATTGTTTATTTACCAATACCAACAAAATGATAATAGAAACAACATTAAAATAAAACTAAAATTTAACATATCTTAAATTAACTATAGGTAAAAAATGCTCCCCAGGTCACCTTCGTTTGTTATGGTGCCCAGGAGGCTGGCAGCGTTTCCTTTTTGGATGGCCAGGCTTATTCTCTGGCCGAGGTAGCTGCCAGCCCTCTGGTCACCTGTGGTGTCGATGAGACGCTGGGACATTTATTGTTTGCTTATGGATTTGAGGTTTAGTTTTGTTAATAAATAAATAAATAAAGATACGCTAGGTAAATATAATTTCAGTTTATCCGATAGTCGATAAAATTCAACGTTCCAACTCTATTGTCGTTTGATTTTTGCTATGAGCAATTCCGCCCTTCATGAGGCTTTGCGACTCTTGGGAGCATCTCGCAACAAATCGCTAAAGCCTGTAAAAATAACTATAGGATCTAATCATCATCTCACCTGTGGAAGTCGGGAGCTGTTTTGAGCGCGCGGTCGCTAGTAGCGCCAGGACTAGAAGTATACTCCACATGGCTCAGTCTGGAACAAAGAAAACCACATTATATTTCAAACTTGTAAATATTTATGGTAGGAATTGTCAATATTAGGTGTTAATTGTTAGCGTGGTGAAATAGGGATTTTTTGACGGAGTTCCGTGCGTTTACGCACGGTGTGTGGGAATAGGCGCTCCTTTCCCCCCTCCTGGCGAGAGAGGGGGAGGATAATCAGGGGGAGAATTTGGCCCTACCCCCTAACTAAACCCACTCCGGCGCTTTTCACCCTCTTTGCCGTTCGTGGTGAAATAGGCCCCTGGTATTAAGTGTCGGTAGCTTTTCGGTGATTGAATTTTTATAATTAGCATTTTATTGTATAAAAAAACTCAAAACAAACTATGCTTGATTTGGTTTTAAATCAATTGGTTTATTACCTCTAACTAGTTATGGTCGGATATGTAAGTATAAGTAGGTTATTGTTATATATAATGTAATAACATTGACAAAAAAACCAGTGAATTGCCAAATACACCATTACGTTTGCATAACAACTAACATTAATCAAACAAATAAAAGTGTTTGTGGTCACGACTTGTAAGGTACTTCCTATTGAAAGGCGGCAGGTGACAGTAACTAGGCCTGCTATCGGCTTACGACAACTTTATTGTATGAATGGATGGTAGATACTTAAGGGGCCCACTGATTAACAGTCCGCCGGACGGTATCGGCCTGTCAGTTAGAACAAAATTTTGACAGTTCCGAACAACTGTAGCCTGACAGGCCGATACCGTCCGGCGGACTGTTAATCATTGGGCCCCTTTATGGCGCAGCTGTAGTAAGCGTAACTAGGTAAAACTACTTTTACGGATTGAGTTTTCAAAACGTCCTGTTTGGCGCGCTGTGAACAAATCCCATACAAAAATAGATAACGCAAACGCGAACGCTCGTCACGATATTGTATGTACACTAAGTGTGGACTGAATGTAGATGTAGTGACAAAAATTGAGAAAGGTATGTTGAGATGGTTTGGACATGTAGAAAGAAAATAGAAAGAATGAGTGAAAGAAGGCTGACAAAGAGAGTGTATGAGGGAGAAGTGGAAATGGGAGTTGGAAGGGGTAAACCTCGGCGGACTTTCTCTGATCAGATCGGGGAAATCCTGAAGAAAGGCCAGGTCAAGAGCACCCTAAACCGGCGAGCGTGTATGAGGAATATTATGAATGTGAAGGAAGCGAAAGAGGTATGTCAGGATCGTAGCAAGTGGAAATCCGTGGTCTCTGCCTGCCCCTCCGGGAAATAGGCGTGATTATATGTATGTATGTACTAGGGGTTCAGTACCCATATCTACGTTTATTACTTTTATTAGCTTAAACGGGCTATACGTACTCGTAACAATTCCGCACATGTGTAAACAGTAAACACTAGTATTTACCGAATTTACGGAATCCAGGCCATCAAACATACAGACAGACGCGATCTACTTTTCTATTAGTTTAATTTTAATAAGGTTTGCTATTGGCAATAACTGCACAGGTGTTATTAAATGTGTCAATTATGAACCATACGGATGTAGTGCATAATTTTTTCCATCGTATTTATGTGTGGTGTAAAAATTAGGTACCAGTGGCGGCGCGTCCATAAAAGCCGATTCCCAATTTCCCACCGGCATGCCTATTTTTGGACGTTTGAGCAGAGTTGTAAAGGTAATATGTAAGCTAAATTAGCCCCGGCTTGCCTATGGATATGTTTGACGCGCCGCCACTGTTAGGTACCTAGGTACTTAATTGTTAGGGTTCCGTACCCAAAGGGTAAAACGGGACCCTATTACTAAGACTTCGCTGTCCGTCCGTCCGTCCGTCCGTCCGTCTGTCTGTCACCAGGCTGTATCTCACGAACCGTGATAGCTAGACAGTTGAAATTTTCACAGATGATGTATTTCTGTTGCCGCTATAACAACAAATACTAAAAACAGAATAAAATAAAGATTTAAGTGGGGCTCCCATACAGCAAACGTGATTTTTGACCAAAGTTAAGCAACGTCGGGCGTGGTCAGTACTTGGATGGGTGACCGTTTTCTTTTTGCATTTTTTTCCGTTTTTTTTGCTTTATGGTGCGGAACCCTTCGTGCGCGAGTCCGACTCGCATTTGCCCGGTTTTTTAAAACCCTGAAACCTGAAACTACACTTAAAGTGTAATTCTATGGAACTTGCTAACTATGTAAACAAACCGCCATATTGAAATTATCAAAGAATGATATATATAGTGACTTTTGTTTACATAGATAGCAACTTCCATAGAATGACACTTTAGATCAAATTTGGTATGGAGATTGAGCCCCGGGGAAGGATATAGGATATTTTCCATCAAGGGAGTCATGATTCTAACGAGACTAACGGCCCGGTTCGAATTTTAGGATAAATAAAAAACTGGGCAAGTGCGAGTCGGACTCGCGCACGAAGGGTTCCGTACCATAAAACAAAAAAAAAAACGGAAAAAATGCAAAAAGAAAACGGTCACCCATCCAAGTACTGACCACGCCCGACGTTGCTTAACTTTGGTCAAAAATCACGTTTGCTGTATGGGAGCCCCACTTAAATCTTTATTTTATTCTGTTTTTAGTATTTGTTGTTATAGCGGCAACAGAAATACATCATCTGTGACAATTTCAACTGTCTAGCTATCACGGTTCGTGAGATACAAGCTGGTGACAGACGGACGGACGGACGGACGGACGGACAGCGAAGTCTTAGTAATAGGGTCCCGTTTTACCCTTTGGGTACGGAACCCTAAAAAGATTTTATTACTGACGTTTTGTAACATTAAAAATACTCTATCTACTTAAAAAATATATCTTATTTTTCACTATTAGGTATAAATAAGTTAAAATAACTTTAGGATAGGTACGTCAAATATTACGGCTAGATACGACATGTTTCAGATATGTCAGTGCAAAAGTGACGTTTTTGTTTGAATAGTGTGTAGGAATTTTAAACAAAAGTCCTCTCCTTCACGATTTTCGTCGACATCTCTTCTAAATACCTAAAACTGGTATGGATGTGTTCCTCGTGGTCTCTAGAATACGAATTGACCGGTTTTAGTTTATGGAGGGGGGGACGTGTCGAAAAAAAGAGGGGGAAGGGGGCGGCCGACCAGCATTGATATTTGTTCACATCTTGAGTCCTATGGGACCGATTGGTTCATGTGAGGTGTCGTTTGAAAGAGTATTAAACGTGCTATTATTGGTTCATAATAACCGTAGTCTTAACTGTAGTCGTTTACAATATATTATAAAATATATGATTTTTTACCGTGCATGGATGGCATAAGTACTGACAAAACATGCGTCTAACTCAATAAATTATAACTTTATCGCAGTTAATGTTATTACAAAATATACGAGAAATTTCATTAGCTTTCCAAAAACATAAGTTTTATTGCTATAAGATATTATATAACCAAATAATAATGAATTTTGTTCAGCATGGGTCACTACGCACCATCACGTAAATGGCGAGCGACCGACCTCAACTGTTCATTATTTCTCGGGTTCTATTTTACTGATCAATTGGTGATGGATACTATTAGAAAGAATATTAAACGTACTATAAATGGTTTCTAATAATCGTAGTCATAACTGTAGTCATTTACAAAATAATTGAAAATATATGATTTTAACCGTGCATGGACATAAGTACTGGTAAAACATGCTTCTAACTCAATAGATTATAACATTACCGCAATAAATGTTTTCAAAATATACGGGAAATTTTATGAGCTATCCAAAAATATAAGTTTTATTGCTGTGTAATGTTGCATAACTAAGTAATCATGAATTTTGTTCAGCATGGGTACTGTGCACCATCACGTAAATGGAGCCCGGTCATCGTTGAGTTTTCATTATTTTTCCGGTTCTATTTTTCGGATACTTGGTGGATACCATTTGCAAGCATATTAAATTTTCTGTGAATACTCGATTGTTTGAAATCTGAGGCCCAAAATTAACCATTTTAAAAATATTAAAAAAAATGTTTAATTTTTACCTAAGAGGTTTGCTTAGTGACTGAAATAATTTGAGAAAGAGATGATGTAGTAAATATAGCGTGAAATTTTTAGAATAAAATCAATTAACTATTTATTAATAGCATTTTATTATTATCTGGCAGTACATTTTATAATGTAAGTATCCAAAATGTGAGGTTCTGTTATAACATATCGATATAAATGATGGTTTGTTTGTTTTGTCTTTTATCACAGGAAACTTAAGTAGGTTTTGTCAAAAGCCTAATTCTAGGTTCATAACATCGTTCAGTTCGTAGCTTTCATGATTGCAATCATCAAGATCAGTGCATATAAAGTACTTAATATCTGTGTTGTTATTTCAGTTATTTGACTCACGTTTACACGTTTCTTTCGACCGCTGATATTGGTTCAAACCCACTCCGTATTAATAATTTAAAATCACCTTGAGATCTAAGGCTTCTAGCGCTTTAAAGAGATATTTGTCGCCGCACGCTCGCATGCAAAATAAGTGACTACCTACTATTTGAGTAGCAGCGTAGGTCCACATAGGTGATAGTTTCAGCTTTAGGTGGTAATTAGCAATTATGGTCAATATTTGTAATAGGCACTCAAGAAGGTAATTGCACATTATTTTTCTTTGCCACTATCTACTTTCGTTGCATTTTTGTAAGCTTACAATCTGATAACTTGAAGTAAAATCTAATGGCTAGTAAATAAAAACAAGTACATAATTATTTTAACGCACTGATGCCGGCGTTATCTACGGATTTATTTGGGCGAAATAAATTATACTGTCAATAACTAGGTACATATATATATATATGTATTATTAAAACAAAATTTTAAAGGGCCTCTGATTCTTTGCAAATTTATTTTAATGCAATATATTTTTATTTATGGTCTACCACAATTAATTTTGGAAACAGTGAACAATAAGTAACGGTGAATTCCGGTTTTAAGTATAGTAATAATAACATTAGGTTAATATTGAGTAAAATATCTATATTTATTTACTATTTTATTTTGCGGTCTAATTTATAGTTTTTGCTTACCTACTTATTCATTAGCGTTTGGCATTGTAGTTTTAGCTTATATTATAAGTATGACTCTATTGACAGTTATGAGATTAGAGACGGTTTTTAAATAACGCTCGTCTGTAACTAGGTACATGATCTTAGATCTATAATAGCGACTCATAACTTCTCTGTTCGACTGTAAGTCATACAAGAGAGTTAAGTAGCGATTGCGATATAAAAAGCTATAGGTAGACGATTTTATCACACGTTTAGAACCTTAAGTGCAAATTGCAGATTATTACTCATATAGATGTTAAGGTTGTTCAATTCACTTTGAGCTATAAGCTTAACACTAGCAGCTTAACATACATTATAGCGCCCAAAACAGCTACTGTAGATCTTAAATCTTTAGATGAACCTTTTAAACACTTTTATGTCACCAGAGCCTGTAAACTGTAAACTAAGACTAAATATGTAGCAATTCTAGAGCCAGGCTAGAATGTCTTTAGGTATTAAAATAGGTGCTAAGTGTCGCCTAATTGTTTGTTGGGATATATATGACGGTGCGCAGTGACCCATGCTGAACAAAATTTATTATTACTTGGTTATATAATATCATACACCAATAAAACTTATGGTTCTGGGAAGCTTATGAAATGTCTCGTATATTTTGTAGTACATTAATAGCGGTAAAGTTATAATTGATTGAGTAAGAAGCATATTTTAGCAGTACTCATGTTTATGCACGGTAAAAAATCATATGTTTTCAATTATTTTGAAGATGACTAAAGTTATGACTACAGTTATTGAAACTAATTATAGTACGTTTAATATTCTTTCAAATGGTATTTATCACCAACCGATCAATAAAATAGAACCCGAGAAATAATGAAAAGTTGACGCCGGTCACCCGCCATTTACGTGACAGCGCTTAGTGACCCATGCTGGATAAAATTCGTAATTACTTGGTAATATAATATCATATACCAATAAAACTTTGTAACGCGAACTTTCCCAAATATATCAATAAACTATGGTTAGTTCACATGGAGCCTACTAGATGGCGCTAGTAGTCCTCGATTTCGATGTAAACATTAGCGATATTTTATCTTTCCCGTAGTTTTAAAAATCCAAAACCTTGCGTAACTTGTGTCATGTGTTGCCTAGTTTTTTTATGTAAACATAACGAATGTGCAAACTAAGATTAATGTAAATTTGATAGCTTCCAGTTCCTAGGCAATGTTTAGTTCCTTGAGCCTCACAGGATGGCTCTACTAGTACCCAATGTTTTGTTCTCAAACCCAATGTTCCTGGAGTCTTAAAATTATGATTTCAAGCATTCCATAACACTTGTATTTTTACTAAAACGTAGCAAATGTATAGATTTGAATTAACGTAATCTTGAACATTCATACATATATAGTTCACGTATCTGCATAAAGATGGCGTTAATAGGCCTAGCATATCTCGTTTCTGAAACCTGTAAAAAATACAGAACATCATGTAACATGTTCCTAAAAATATATCGAATGTATCTAAATAGTTTAACATACATAAAAACAACGCGCATGTTCGTACAATTTAACTGTTTACCAACTTGTCACTAGATGTCACTGTACAGCGCGCATACTAATCCTACATGGCGGTGTTAAGATTTTTCCTAGAATAAGGACCCGATGCACCGAATATTGTTAATGATGAGAATTAGCTAGGCGATAGATTTGTACGGCCTGTGTACCCCCTGGGACCTTGACGGACTATCTTATCAGAAATTAGGAGTTTTCCCGGTTCCCCTTGCGCACGACAGCTGTACGTCTTGGACGCTGTTCGGCCGTAGGAGATTCGTTAATTTAGGTCAGTTTGTACATATTTGTATATTATTGTTAGCGCCGACTGTTGTTAATTAATATACGGGCTATCTGCCATCACTCCGTGTTTCTCTTCGTTCCTCATCGCACGCCCCACCCCTCGAAGAAAACTATTCTACAACTTATATTTTTGGAAAGCTAATAAAATTTTGCGTCATTTTTTACGAATATTATTGGAGTAAAGATATAATGTATTGAGTTAGACGCGTATTTTATCAGTACTTATGCCATCCATGCACGGTAAAAAAATCATATATTTTAAAATATTTTGTAAATGACTAAAGTTATGACGGGTTAGTATCGTTTCGTCTAAAAAGCAGCTGGTCTATGTAGCATCTGGTCTAAAAAGCAGCTCGTCTATATTGCATCTGGTCTAAAAAGCAGGTGGTCTAAAAATCAAATCGTCTAAATAACAGCTCGTCTATGTAGCATCTGGTCTAAAAAGCAGCTCGTCTACGTAGCATGTTGTCTAAAAAACAGCTCGTCTATGTAGCATCTGGTCTAAAAAGCAGCTCGTCTATGTAGCAACTGGTCTAAATAGCCACTGGTCTAAAAGTACCTCCTCCTGCTCAGCCTATATACCTACGTCCCACTGCTGGGCAAGTGGGCACAGGCCTCCTCTCATGCATGAGAGGGTTTGGGCAATAGTCCCCACGCTTGCCCAGAGCGGATTGGGGACTTCACATACACCTTTGAATTTCTTCGCAGAAGTATGCAGGTTTCCTCACGATGTTTTCCTTCACCGAAAAGCAACTGGTAAGTATCAATGATATTTCGTACATAAGCTCCGAAAAGTTAGAAACTAGGTTTGAACCCGAGGCCTCCGGATTGAAAGTCTAGCGTACTACTGCCACGCCACTAGTGCTCGACAAAAAGTACATTTTATAATTACTAAGTGTTTTAAAACGCTGATGATGTAATTAGCAAGCAGTCTTAAAGTAACCAAGTCCACTCTGTATCCAATAAATCAATCTGTTTGCAATTCATATTGAAACTCCTTTACATCGGAAACATACTGGCCACTTTAGACTACATACTGATTCCGTATTTGATTAGATTAATGACAACTACATTCTATTATGTGCTGTTTTCCTGCGATAATGCAATATTATTTTATGGTTATGTGAAATAGTTAACATAAATTATGAATCCCGGACCGAGTAGTGGAGAGCATACACAGCAGGAACTGGTATTTATAGAGAGCCAGAGAGGAGGTAAATCGCTATTACATGACGGCTATAGATACAATTTGAATAAAACTAATAAAGACAGCACTACACTATGGCGTTGCGTAAACCGTGCCGACTGTAGTGCATCTATAAAATTAGGCCCGCAGCGAAACAATGTGAGGACACCCCCAACTCCACATTCCTGCCGAAGAAACAAATTTAGAAATGAAGTAGATTTGATAATTGATTCCTGTAAAAAAGAAGTATGTAAGAATTATGCCCCCGTTAAACAGATTTTTGAAGAACAAATAACTAAATTGAATTTACATGAAAAGTCAAAAAGAAAAATAATAGAAATGGATATGTATGTGTCGAAAAAAGATACACTAAATAGAAAACGAAGAAAATTTCTAAATTTACAAAAAACCAACCCCCTAAATTTAAATGACGTCGAAGTACCTGAAATTTTGGCCACAGACTTTTTGGTATGGTGTGATGGAGACAATAATGACAAAATATTAGTATTTTGTACCAAAAAAAGTCAAAATACAATAAAAAACATTAAGGGCAAACAGTTTTTCGGAGACTCCACCTTCAAAAGAGTTCCCAAACCCTTCAAACAACTTTTCACGTTACAATTGGATATTGGAAGTAACGAAAACCATACGAATATTGTTCCAGTTGTCTATGCCCTCCTCCCTGACAAAACAAAAAGAACATATATCAGATTGTTTGAGGCACTTAAAAGAGAATTATCGCTTGACATAGACTTTTTCAAATGTGACTACGAAGTAGGCCAATACAAAGCGTTCAGAATGGTATTCCCTCAAGCTAAGTTGACTGGATGCTACTTCCATTTTAACAAAAATGTATGGGATAAGGGTGAAGAAATGAATCTCACATCAACAAAGGAAGGACGCCACGCTGTCAGATTGACCGCGAATTTACCATTGATTCCCACCGCTTGTATAGCCGACGCTTGGATTAATATTATACAAATAACACCTGATACGGACGAAATGCGGGATTTCCATCGGTATGTAAACAAGCAATGGCTTTCATTACCCATGATAAGCTGTGCCAAGGAAAGACATCGCACGACGAACAGTGTCGAAGCTTGGCATAGAAGATTGAATAGTCGAGTGGCCCGAAAGCCCACATTTGTTTATTTCTTGCAAAAAATACGCGAAGAATCCAAAATCCAAGACATTAAACTGTGTAAAAACATTTTCAACGTCAACAACAGAAAAAAGGTTGATATAAAATTCGACACTGAATATACTAAGCTGTTGACTGCGTTGGAGGAGGGTTTGATTACGCCATTTGACTTTCTGGAGAAGGTTACAGAAGTGAAAAAGTATTTAAAAATATACAAACGATAGGAACGGGATAGGTGATGCAAGAATATGAGAAATGCCACATTAGGAGCAAGAAAGTTTTTAGTTTAATAAGAAGCATTCTTTAGTTTAAAAAACGCATTTTCTCTTTGATAACAAGCATTTTAGTCCAATAGTTTAATTAAGAATAAAATGTTATTTTCACCTACAGCCTGGCGTATTATTCTTATTTACCTTACTACAGTCGCCATCAGTCGCAAATACTTCTGAGCAGCGTTAACCCATTCATTGCCGACGCTTCATATTTTTAATCATCACAGTGCCGCCTCCTTCCACGCGACGACGCGAATTCGCGTCCTCGGTATCACGTTTAGGCATAGACAGGACGCGAATTCGCGTCTTCGGCACTGAATGGGTTAACGCTGCAACCGGGCGACGATGTATATAATATATATTGACGAACACAAACACAGAAAACATCCATGACTCAGGTACAAATATCTGTGATACTTACACAAATATATACCCTCACCGGGATTCGAACCCGGGATCTCCGCTTAGCAGGCAGAGTCACTACCAACTAAGCTACGCAGGCCGTCAAAGTTATTTCTAAGTTTCAACTTACGCACTAAAAAAACACTTTTCATATTAAAATCAGTAGGTATTATTTATTATACACCGAGGCCCTGAGGAACCCAAAAGATTTTAACAGCGTACTTCAGATGATATTGATATTACTATTAATTAATGCCTTTATTGATAATAAATATGTACACTGTACAGCAAACTAACTACTTAAATCTAGAAATATTAACTAGCTTAAATCTAGAAAATTAAATAAAAACTTTAATTAATGTTATATCCAATTAAGTATTTTAACAAAATATTGTTTAGAACCAAACTAATTAATAAAGCTAAGCATGTCCATGTGAACAAATCATTAGATGAATGAAAGAAAGACAATACTATCCCTAGGCGAGAAACACGTCCCAATAAGCGGTTTCTGTAGCCTGTGGACGCCTGTGACGTCAGAAACACAATTTAGACAAAATGCATTGTAGACTACTTGCATTAAAGACGAATAGCGTTTTAGACAAGTTGCGTCTTAGACGAGAGGTATTTTTAGACCAGTTGCTTCTTAGGCGAAAAGCATTTTAGACCAGTTGCCATGGGCGTTTTAGACAAATTGGTTTTTAGACCACCTGTTTTTTAGACCAGATGCAATATAGACGAGCTGCTTTTTAGACCAGATGCTACATAGACCAGCTGCTTTTTAGACGAAACGATACTAACCCAATAAATTAGAACCCGAGAAATAATGAAAAGTTGACGTCGGTCGCCCGCCATTTACGTGACTGTGCATAGTGACCCATGCTGAACAAAATTCGTTATTACTTGGTTATATAATATCATACACCAATAAAACTTATGTTTTTGGTAAGCTAATGAAATGTCTCGTATATTTTGCAATAAAATAATTGCGGTATAGTTATAATTTATTAAGTTCGACGCATATTTAATCAGTACTTATGCCATCCATGCACGGTAAAAAATCAAGTATTTTAAAATATTTTGAAAACGACTACAGTTATGACTACGGTTATTATGAAGCAATAATAGCACGTTCAATACTCTTTCAAACAGAACCTCACACGACCGATCGTCCCATAGGACTCAAGATGTGAACAAATATCAATGATGGTCGGCCGCCATCTTTGCCCCCCTTTTTTCCGACCCGTCCCCCCCTCCATAAACTAAAACCGGTCAATTCGTATTCTAGAGATCACGAGGAACACATCCATACTAGTTTTAGGTATTTAGAAGAGATGTCGACGGCTTTTTCAAAACAGGCCGGTTTCCACCTATCTTTTTTCCGACCCGTCCCCCCCTCCATAAACTAAAACCGGTCAATTCGTATTCTAGAGATCACGAGGAACACATCCATACCAGTTTTAGGTATTTAGAAGAGATGTCGACGGCTTTTTCAAAACAGGCCGGTTTCCACCTATCTAGAAGAGCTCACATTTTGATACTGATATATCTAAATCCATATCGTTCGTAATACTTGACGTATCTTATTTATGTATTTAATCTTTATTGCACATAAGGAAATACACTATACAAAAATCGAAGTTAATGCCATAAGGCATTCTCTACCAGTCAACCTTTAGGCAAAGCAGATAAGTTGTAGTTGTGTTGGGTTGTTGTTGATAAGGTGTCTTAAGGTTCGAATCGGGCAGTAAGGGTCTCCCCAAATATATCGACGCGCATTCGGCAAAAGCCGATAGGAAAAAGCTTTTTATGTCCGCGCAATAAGAGCGAAAAAGCCGTCGACGCGTTGGCAGGTGCCGGCCGATGCGAGCCGAGCCGAACAACGACTTTTTCGCTCTTATTGCGCGGACATAAAGCTTTTTCCTATCGGCTTTTGCCGAATGCGCGTCGATATATTTGGGGAGACCCTTAGTCGCGGCTTCTAACAATATAATTGTATACATTGTTTGTATAAGTATGTATTACACACCTACATTGTTAATACCAACTCAAACATGTGTGTTGTAATCAAGTTGTAATACTTATAACTAACACAAAGGGTATGTAAAGAAGTGTGCGCCAAATTTTGCCCCAATTTACCGAGTCGAGTTGTCGAATTTCTTTGTATTCACTATGTGTGTGGCTGTGGCGTCGTTCATGGGCTAGATTTAGTTAAAATTGACATTTCACAAACTATAATTTAACATCTTGATAAAATGTTTTTGTCAGACATTTTATTTAGCCAAAGGATACTGATTAGTAAATAATGTGTTAACCAAGTATCTTCTTAGTAGTTTGTGGTGTTACGTGTTACCCACACTAGTTTAACAATAAGATGTCAAATCAAAAAAATTACGTTCAAAGTTGACATTTCATTGCAAAATGCACGTCGGTAAACAATTTTTTGCTAAACAGCATCCGTCATGCTGGTCGCTGGGATATAATGGCGACT
Source organism: Cydia fagiglandana (assembly GCF_963556715.1). Lineage (NCBI taxonomy): Eukaryota > Metazoa > Arthropoda > Insecta > Lepidoptera > Tortricidae > Cydia > Cydia fagiglandana. The sequence goes on from NC_085956.1 coordinate 8,610,937, forward strand.
GTACTTTGTCCGTAAATTCCCTAGTCTCATAGTCTATACCTCTAGGGTATTTCATAGTATTTTCACCGTTACGCAACACATACATAATCAAATGAAAGGATGAACCGTTACGGATAAAATCGAAAGCTACCTGTGGGACGTGGGCGGTGAATTCATTAAACTTATTAATAACGGTATTGTTTATTATTGTTACATTACAATCGATCAACCTAATTAATATGTATAGGCCCCGTGCATGAGCTATAGGGGGCAGCATAGGAGCCGTCAAATTTTTGGCGCTGTGTAAATGTGTCGTTTATGCTTCCGATGTAGGCCACAAGATGGCAGAACCTACTTTGCACAAGAAAACGTACCGACAAGAACGGTAGATGGTAGCACTGGCTTTGACAATGTACATACATATGTTTCCGATTCAGGCCACAAGATCGCAGACCCTCCATCGCTCACGGTTGACAGAATTCAGAAGTTTAACCATTCGCCAAAACAAAATCAACTTTCTTACTTTGAAATAAAGTTGAATATTAAAGAAATATCGTCGGCCTAAGTCTCAAACCTCGTAACTCCATTTCAAGGGAATTAGTAATTGCTACCTTGGAGAACAATACTTATAGTCGCAAATCTCGTAACTGCCCCGGAGGAGTTACGAGGTTTGCGACTTAGGCCGACGATATGTAAATGCTTATCACTTCGACCGTTTCGTTTGACCGCAAACACTTGCATGGCATTCGCACTATTTCCCCTCTGCCGAGGTACAAGATTAGCGCGTCAATCTAATCTAGCGCGGGTAATAAAACTAGTTGCACTTGGATTTTTCACTAGACTGAGTCCAGACGCGCGCGTGAACACTGCTGCACAAAAATGCCTGTTTGCTCGGTTTTTTGTTATAAAAAGAGGTCGGGGACATCAAATTTACAAAAAGAAAGTGTTACATTTCACATGTAATATTTTTTTTTAATATCATACGTTAAATTACATTTAAATACAATTATTATATTTTAGTCTCATTGTTGGATTTATCGATTTTGCTCGCTCAGTACAAATTGCGGATCGGTCGAGCGACAAATCCGACTTCTCATCTCTCAGAATACAATGACATACTTCAACGAAAATGTGTTAGTGTGCGTGTTGTGACACTAGTCACTCGTCCGTACACAAAAAGAGATCGAGGTTTGCAAGATTTGTCTTTGACGTGTGTCATTTTCTATGTATTTGTGTCGTCATTACAGATTGGATTTTGTATGTAAGTGTGTGAGAAATGCGACTGTGTTGCACCTTTCCCCCCGCGAAAAATGGCAGAAAGATTTGTACGGCGAGATATCGCTTGGGCCCCTCCGTTCCGACGTGTCGGAAGCCGGTGTTGCTCGAAGCTTGTAGCTAAACAATAAACATTCCTTGCAGTTACTGATAGCTAATTTCGTCATCACGTGTAAGTCTTCGGTAGTATAGTGGTAAGTATCCCCGCCTGTCACGCGGGAGACCGGGGTTCGATTCCCCGCCGGAGAGAAACTTTTTTTTGCATTTTTAGGGTTCCGTACCCAAAGTGTAAAACGGGACCCTATTACTAAGACTTCGCTGTCCGTCCGTCCGTCCGTCCGTCCGTCCGTCTGTCACCAGGCTGTATCTCACGAACCGTGGTAGCTAGACAGTTGAAATTTTCACAGATGATGTATTTCTGTTGCCGCTATAACAACAAATACTAAAAACAGAATAAAATAAAGATTTAAATTGGGGCTCCCATACAACAAACGTGTTTTTTGACCAAAGTTAAGCAACGTCGGGAGTGGTCAGTATGTACTTGGATGGGTGACCGCTTTTTTTTGCTTTTTTTTTGTTTTTTTTTTTTGCATTATGGTACGGAACCCTTCGTGCGCGGCTCCGACTCGCACTTGCCCGGTTTTTTGTGTAGTTTACCTACCTGTTTTGCTGGGTTATTCGCGGAGGGTCTAGAATGCAAACTATGCTCATCCTTTTCTTTTGGGTGCTAGTACGAATATAAGGTAAAGATAGTATGATTCTCTCTGTCTATGATTGAAATGAGACAGTCCTTTGACAAACTATAATAGTTGTAATAGTTTCTTAATGTTTTAAGTACTTTTAGACTTAATCTGTATTTTTTTGTGCTTTTTTTTGTATTTCTGTGTTTTTTTTTCTGTTTTTTTTTTTGCTTTATGTTTTGAGTACGATATTTTTTTGCTCTAAACAGCACAACAGACATTTAAAGACACGATTTGATTATGTTTTTTGCTTGGTATGGAACAGCATTTCCCAAACTATGGACATTAATGAGTGGGCCCTGAATTTAACAAAGTACCTGAGAACAATATTTTATGGTCCCTTTTTAAGACCCAGTCAACTTTGGGAACCACTGGTATCCTCCTAAGGCCCAGCCATACAATTAAAAAACGCAACATTTGCCACAGAAATTTGAACCTACAGTGTAACAAATAGAGTTGATTTTGCGTTTTTCAAAAACTGGACGAAACATAGCAAAAGCAATTCTGTTCCAATCGAAATTCGAATATGATTTAAATTTATTTTAACTGTATAAGTACTATAGGTAGGACCTTGGGCCTTACGAAGACTGGTAGGATAACCAGGCCCCAATTTCACATCGGTGTCAGGTGCGACGAATTGTAAAATCACTATTGCTGACGTCACAGGCATCCATGGGCTACGATTACCACTTACCATCGGGCGGGCCGTATTCCTGTTTGCCACCATCATTGTATTATTTAAAAAAACTTTATTATATCGGAAAAAAACAGATATTTCTCCTGCGAAGTTTCTGGCAATTGTCAAAGATTTAGAAGAATTGTAGGTAATTCTTGACAGGTAAAGAGTTATATGTCGGAATTTCGTGACAATTGTAGTGTTTCTTGTGACAATTGTCATAAACTTAGCAAGAGAAATATCTGTTTTTTTCCTATATCATAAAGTTTTTTTTAATAATACAATGATGGTGGCAAACAGGAATACGGCCCGCCCGATGGTAAGCGGTAACCGTAGCCCATGGATGCCTGTGACGTCAGCAACAGTGATTTTACAATTCGTCGCACCTGTCACGTTGGTGAAACAGGGGCCGGAGTTGTAAGACTTGTAAGAGGGTCCATATTGGGTCGCATAATAATTGATTGTCCTAATGTAATATTACGCATAAAACTCATTTCGCATAATTGTTATTGTGCTGGAAATATCAACATTTCTGAAAAATTATAACACAAACCTAACCTAACCTACCCTATTCTACACAACCTATGCAAAATATTTTCGAAAAGGGTGTCATTCTGAATCCCTAACAACGGTTGTCCTAAAGTCACTTGATCTAGCTGGTTTGTCCTAATGGGCACATGCCCTAACAATCAATTGTCATAACGATTATTTTCCATAATGTAATGGTTAGCCTAAGAATCATTTGTCCTAAACATTTATACCATATAGACTAGACAAAAAAATTAAAAATCGCTCTCCTTCTTGATGCGACTGGCAAATCACATTACTTTTTGGCAACCGGGTTTTTTAACCTAATTAGACCCCGCTGAATCCGAATTTGCCAGTTGCTCGATCGAAATCTTGACCGGAAGTGAGATATTTGACATTAAAGGTCCCTTTTTTTCGTTTTTCGTAAATAACTCTTAAACGGTGGCGCACAGCAAAAAATGTTCTATTACATAAGTAATCTACATAAAATTGCCTACAAGAAAGATTCAGTACAATTTTTCGCTAGAATCAATATTCATAGAGATTTCAACGCGGGAACTTTAATTATAATCACTTCTAAGGTCCCGTTTTTTAAGTTTTCGTAAATAACTCATAAACGGTGGCCAATATCAAAAAATGTTGTTAGACGTTAATAATCTACACAAAATTTTGAATGAAAAAGAATTAGTACACTTTTCGCAGGGATCAATATTTAAAAAGATAATAAAGAGGGAAAGTTAATTTTAATAAATTCTAAGGTTCCTTGTTTTTATTTTTTCGTTAACAATTTGAAAAGTATGACTCATAGCAAAAAAAATCTTATACATAAATAATAAACGTAAAATGTCCTACAAGAAACATTTAGAACACTTTTCGTTAGGATCAATATGTAAAAAGACAAAGCAGCGAGTAAGTTAATTATAATCAATTTTAAAGTCCCTTTTTAGTTTTTTGTAAATAACTCGTAAACGGTGTCCCATAGCAAAATAGATTTTTAAGAACAAATTATCTACATAAAATTTCCTCCAAAAAACATCTAGAACACTTTTCTCTAGGATCAATATTTCAAGCGATATTAAAGGAAGAAAGTTAATTACAATCAGTTCACAGGTCACTTTCTTTTAGAGTTTCGTAAATAACTTGTAAACGGTGGCCCGTTGCAAAACAATATTCTACATAAATACTAAACATAAAATTGTCCACAAAAAAGGTTCTGTACACTTTTTCGCTACGATCAATATTTAAAGAGGTATTAAAGGGGGTAAGTTAATTATATTCAATTTCCAGGTCCCTATTTTTAGGTTTTCGTCTATATAGGTAAAGAACTATTTTATTTTATTTTATTTTAATAATGTAGGCCCAGTAGTTTCGGAGGTAAAGGGGGGGGGATGGTCATTTTTTGTATTTTAATATTTTATTTTGGGGGGAGGGGTTTATCTCCGAAACTATTGGGTCTAAAATTTTGAAAAAATATACTGAATAGAACCTCTATAGATGACAGGAAAACCTATTAGAATTATGCAGTCAAGCGCGAGTCGGGCATTACTTAGTTTTTGAACCGATCCCGACAGGTTTTTTAAAGGCAATCACTCGCGTTTCACATATACAAAATACATTGTTAAAAATTGGGTAATGTACGGAACCCTTGCAACGCGAGTCCGACTCGCGCTTGGCCGGTTTATTTTCATTTTGAGGTACGGAACCCTAAAAAGAGAAAAGTGTTCCATATGTTTTTCGTAGAAAATTTTATATCGATTATTTATTTACAAGAACATTAAGAACTTATTTTGCTATGAGCCTTATTTTACGAGTCATTTACGAAAACCTAAAAATAGGGACCTGAAAATTGATTATAATTAACTTACCCCCTTTAATACCTCTTTAAATATTGATCGTAGCGAAAAAGTGTACAAAACCTTTTTTGTGGACAATTTTATGTTTAGTATTTATGTAGAATATTGTTTTGCAACGGGCCACCGTTTACAAGTTATTTACGAAACTCTAAAAAAAAGTGACCTGTGAACTGATTGTAATTAACTTTCTTCCTTTAATATCGCTTGAAATATTGATCCTAGAGAAAAGTGTTCTAGATGTTTTTTGGAGGAAATTTTATGTGGATAATTTGTTCTTAAAAATCTATTTTGCTATGGGACACCGTTTACGAGTTATTTACAAAAACCTAAAAAGGGACTTTAAAATTGATTATAATTAACTTACCCGCTGCTTTGTCTTTTTAAATATTGATCCTAGCGAAAAGTGTTCTAGATGTTTCTTGTAGGAAATTTTACGTTTATTATTTATGTATAAGTTTTTTTTGCTATGAGTCATACTTTTCAAATTATTAACGAAAAAATAAAAACAAGGAACCTTAGAATTTATTATAATTAACTTTCCCTCTTTATTATCTTTTTAAAGACTATATCGTTAAGTATAAATACAAAGAAACCAGGGTTTTTTTTTATAATTGCATATATTTATAAATAAAATAAAAGTGCTAAACTGCGTTGTATAATGCCATAACTAAATTAACTTGTTTTAGCACAATAGAATTATTGATTTTTAGCCAATTTTCTGACTTTTTGTCTGAACGTCGACATCAGGGATCGGACAGCGTCTTGGTTAAACGTTTTTGTCAACCTATTCCAATCTCGACGAAATTTTGTTTCTGATTCTGTAGATCGGCCATATTTTCGCAGTTTAGCCTTAATTATAGCCCAAAAACGTTCAATAGGCCTGAGATTTGGGCAATTCGGTGGGTTCTTAGTTTTAGGTACAAAGTTGATATTATTCTCTTTGTACCACTGCATAGCCTTGGACCCATAGTGGCAAGATGCCAAATCGGGCCAAAATAGAGTTCGATCACTGTGCTTTTTAATCATAGGTAGAAGACGTTTGTTAAGGCATTCCTTTACGTAGATATCTGCCGTCATCGTAGAGGTTGTAAAAAATGGCGTCGATTTTAGGCCACACTCGCAGATCGCCTGCCAAACCATAACTTTTTTGCCAAATTTTTCCGTGAAAATTGACTTCTCAGAGTCACTAATAACAGATCTATCACGAACTGTGTAATACTGATGTGGTCCCGGCAGTGATTTATAATCTAACTTCACGTATGTTTCATCATCCATTATAACACACATATTTTTCTTGGACAGAATAGTATCATATAGTTTTCGGACTCTTGATTTTACTGAGCTTTCTTGTTTTTGGCTTCGTTTAGGCTGCCTTTGCTTTTTGTAAGTCTTTAAATTGTTTCTTTGCTTGGCACGTTGGACCATACCAACAGACGTACCTATTTTTTTTGCTAAATCACGTACAGACACCTCCTTATTGGTTTTGTTTATTGTTTATTGTTTATTTGTTGCATACAATTAACACTTACAGTTCAACCTTACGTGCTAATTGGAATTACATTACTTAATAGCTAGCAACATGCATTATTCGAATAAATGAGTGAATATATTATAAGTACCTAACTACATTCGATTTAAATCTATAACACATTACTGACATTACATTAGGAGTATGACGTTATTACATAAAAGAGATCAAGGGAGTAAAATAATTGATTAAATGTCATTGAAGGATAATTAAACTGTGGGATTGCAATAATTAATTAAATGTCATGTATATAAATAAATCAAGGAATTGCAATAATTAATTAAATGTCATGGATAAAAATGAATCGAGGAATTACAATTATAGTACAAAGTCATAAAAATACAAATTCGGGTAAAGTCAAGCAGATGAGTACAATATGGGCAATTTATTAAAATTAAGTCAGTCGTACATAAGCAATGTCAAATATTTCCAGCGAATAATTATTATAGCATATTAGGTAATGGAGCTAGTGGTAACGATTGATTCGATGTACCGATTTGATGCGCCTAGAAATTTAGACTCCGTCGTGAAAAAAATATCTAGGTCATTGTCGCTGTCCAAGATGTTGTTAAGCAACGTTAAAGCCTGGTGAAGAGGGGACGTAGCAAGCAGGCGCGTCCGACCTGGAGGTACAGCAAAGAGACCACGGCTACGGGGCCGTAGCTGTTTCGCGGAGAGACGGGGAACCCGCAGGCTTATTTGTAGTAACAATGGTGGGTTTGTTACTTGTCCCCGAATTAATTGAAAAAAATATTTTATTAGGTACATATTTCTACGTGACTCTAAGGATATATAATCTACCATACCTAAAACGAATAGGGTGGGATAAAGAAGGGGATAAAAGCCATATAACTTCTTATAGAGGAACCTTATGAATGATTTTTGAACTTTTTCTATTAGAACCGTGTACTGTTTTTCATGGGGACTCCAAATAACTGCGTTTGTTTCGAGTTTACTTCGAACGAAGGCGTTATAGAGTACAGTCATAGCAAGCTTATTATTGAATAGCTTCGCTTGACGCATGACGAATCCCAGGCATCTGCGGGCTTCGTTACAGGTTATTGTAATGTGGTTATTAAATGTGAGCTGAGTATCAAACCACGTTCCTAAGTCTTTAATTTCATTGACGCGTTTCAAAGGCTTGCCCTCTATGACGTAAGGATGGGTTATAGGGAGTCGAGCTCGCGTGTATGTGATAACCGAGCATTTGTCATTGTTAAGGAATAAGCCATTGTCACGCGCCCAGGTACAAACTTTGTCTATGTCAAGTTGCAGTAGGGAAAAGTCTCGATTGCTGTTAATTGGCATAGCCAATTTTAGGTCGTCCGCGAATAAGAGGCACGATGAATGACTTAGTGCTGTCGGTAGGTCGTTCAGGAGAATTAAAAACAGAAGGGGCCCGAGACTACTTCCCTGCCCGATCCCCGATGTTACCAAAAACGGAGTAGATCGCGCGCCTTCATACTGAACATATTGCTGTCGTTCCGAGAGGTAACTAGCTACGAACTCAAGTAGATAAGTACCAAAACCTGCAGCAGATAGCTTTTTTAGCAACACATCGTTATCAACTTTATCAAAAGCTTTCTGGAAGTCAAAGTAAGCTGTGTCTACTTGCCTCCGTTGGTCAAGGTTATTCGATATGATGGAAACGATATTAAGAAGATTTGATGTAGTTTTAGTTTTAGTATGCCTTTACAATCTTTCTATCCAAATCGCGGTTTGAAGGTCCTGGTTTCCGGCCTGATTTCGGTTTATCGGCGAAAGTATACTCTTCGCCGAACTTTTTGATCGCATTTTGGACTGCACCAACACTACCATTTTCCAGTTTAGCTAGCTTCCTGTAAGTGATCCCTTTTATAGAACACCATTTGTCCACTATTGATTTCCGTTTTTCTGCTGAAAGTCCTCGCATGTTCAGATTAGAGCGACTAATAGGAAAATGAAATATCATAAGTCAAAGCCGATATTCAAGAGTATAAATTGACATCAGTTTGAATTCAGAACGTATATGTTTTAATCGAATTAGACCTCTTTAAAGTTGTATTTATACTTAACGATACAGTCTTTAAATATTAATCCCTGCGAAAAGTGTACGATTCTTTTTCATTCAAAATTTTGTGTACATTATTAACGTCTAACAACATTTTTTGATATTGACCACCGTTTATGAGTTATTTACGAAAACCTAAAAAACGGGACCTTAGAAGTGATTATAATTAAATTTCCCGCGTTGAAATCTCTTTGAATATTGATCCTAGCGAAAAATTGTACCGAATGTTTCTTGTAGGCAATTTTATGCAGATTACTTATGTAATAGAACATTTTTTGCTATGCGCCACCGTTTAAGAGTTATTTACGAAATACGAAAAAAAGGGACCTTTAATGTCAAATATCTCACTTCCGGTCAAGAATTCGATCAAGCAACCGGCAAATTCGGATTCAGCGGGGTCTAATTAGGTTAAAAAACCCGGTTGCCAAAAAGTAATATGCTTTGCCAGTCGAAATCGTTTTTATGAAAAATATGACCAGTCTAATAACTATCAAGATCCCTAAAGTTTTTTACCATATTTTCGAAATCCCTAACAATGTTTGGCATAAAATAACATGCTCTAACTGTTTTGACCTAATGGCTATTGCCCTAATGATCTATTATCATAACAGTTAATTTTCCTATTGATCAATTATCATAACAATTATTTTCCATAATGAATGGTAACGAAATTAGGTAACATGATGGTTAGGATATATAATTTTTAGAACTAACAATAATTAGGCAAAAAAAAAATTATGCTACGTAACATTAGGATAAATACTCAATATGGAAAGTGCCATTAGGGAAAAACATATTAGGATAAAAAAAAATCGGCCTGTCGATAATAGGGAAACCAAAATTAGGGTATACGAGTGTTAGGACAACTGATCACTATGACAAACAATATTAGGGAATGCAAAGATAGGAGAAAAGACTTTAGGGATTCAGATATAGATCCTTTCGAAAATACTTTTTGTTTCAGCTGGAGAAAAAATATGCGAAAAGAGATTTATGCGTAACATTACATTATGAGAATCAATTATTATGCGATGAGATAGGATCCCCCTGTAAGAAAACGAAGTAGGAAGGCAAATAATTGTGTAAACAGGTAGAGAAAGCCTACTGTGATGTAATAGTGTACTAAGTAGGTTCTAGCTTAGACTTAGAATAGCCTTTGTTGACTATAGTTCGTTTTTTTTAGCATTAGAAAGAACTTGCAAGAAGGTAAGGGATCTTGACATGTCTTTTAGGTTTAAAGAAATTTTATTACTCATAAGAATATTACAATTCACTTACATGAGTTAAACATACTTATACTAAGAATTTATTATCTTGACGAGTACATATTTATATAATATTAAGTGCAAATTTATTGAATTACTGCAAAATTAACACAAAAAATAAATATGTAGGTAGGTATACATTTTTTATTTATTTATTTTGCCCGCAGCGACTTACACAAGTAAGTACGCGAGAACATTATACTAGTTGCTATGCGCGAGCGCAGGCGCGAGGTCTCAGGCTAACCAGAACTGCAGATCGCGGGATGCGTAGCGACTATGTGTAATTGGAGATCATGCTTAGTAAGCTAGCTCGGGCGCGCCTTTTAACTAAAAACTTTTAATTGAAAAACGCTTTATAAAAATATAATACTATTACTTATGAAAGCAGAAGAATATAAATGATCGTATTAGATTCATAATTGTTACATATTTGCTGTAACTTATGTTTAAAATGTGTTTTTCAATTAAAAGACACATCAAGATTGTTTACCTAATTTCTAATGCTAAAAAAAACGAAGTATAGGCGCGGTGTCTGTCCATCGTCCACACTGTTAAGAAGCATACGAACCCGCCGCCAAAAGCCGCTCCCATACAATCGAAGTTAAGATAGGTCATTCTCTGAGAATATGCGGTTGAGTCTAATTGCCACGACGCCTTACATACATATATATTGTATGAAAATTATGTATGGGTCGCGGCCTCAGACCGCACACATATTTTAGAATGACAGAGATGGCGAGATCTCATTTTTAAAACGACATGGTCATACATGAAACTTGGTATGAAGATTTTCGTTACATAACATAATTATAGGGGTTGTGCACAAATCACGCGAGGTGTTTTTGGCTACTTTTTGACCCCCTCCCCCTTGGTGATATTTGGTGAGGTTTTTGGCTACCCCCCTCCCCACATAACCTCACGTGTATTTGTTTGAAATTTTTCCATCCAACCGGCCACGCGCTCCAAAATTTCGTAAAATTAGACTCTATTTTGAAGTGCAGAGTGAAGATTTATGCTTAACGAAAAAAAGTATCTACTCATGTGGTAGGTATTTTTAGGGTTCCGTACCCAAAGGGTAAAGCGGGACCCTATTACTAAGACTTCGCTGTCCGTCCGTTCGTCCGTCTATCTGTCACCAGGCTGTATCTCACGAACCGTGATAGCTAGACAGTTGAAATTTTCACAGATGATGTATTTCTGTTGCCGTTATAACAACAAATACTAAAAACAAAATAAAATAAAGATTTAAATGGGGCTCCCCTACAACAAACGTGATTTTTGACCAAAGTTAAGCAACGTCGGGCGTGGTCAGTACTTGGATGGGTGACAGTTTTCTTTTTGCATTTTTTTCCGTTTTTTTTTGCTTTATGGTACGGAACCCTTCGTGCGTGAGTCCGACTCGCACTTGCCCGGTTTTTTCTTAGTTTCTTTCACTGTAGAAAAATACACGCGAGGTCTCCTTATACCCCCCCTCCCCCAACGTGATCTGTCGTAATTTTTTCGTGACCCTCTACCCCCCTATCCAACTTCGCGTGATTTTTGCACAAGCCCATACCTACTTAGTTTCGTTTTTTATCTAATAAAAATAAAAGTATTAACAAAATAATTAAATTAAACATTAAAATTAAAACAATTTTAATATAGTATTTACGATTCTCCATCGCTATATATTTATAAGTTCCGTGCGTATAATCATACGTGCGTTTGCGCACCCTATGTTGTTGCGCTTGGCAGAGCACGCGGTTTCCGGGTTCGGGCAAAAAACTTACTACCCACAGTATACTATTGTACCTCTAGACAGTATTTTACCTATTTTAAGTCACCGTTTAAGATGTAGCTTTTACGGGGTCCCTTTATTTCACATAAAGTTTTAAGTCATAATGTATTGTTTGTCATATAATAGAGAGTAATGTCAAAGGATCTGCAGTGGGCTACGCTTACTCTGTAGCAAAGCTTTTTTTAACCTCGCGTGTTCAATTTTGGAATCTTTCGCTAGCTATCAATATTAGCACAGAAGGATAAACAACAACTTTGCTCCCTTGGGCCAAATTGTAAAACAACTATGTATTTACTTTCTATTTTGTGTTAATACAGAGTTAAAGTACTGCCAACGTAGACTGTCCCACAATGACTCAGTGGTAATTTGGTAATAGAGTTTTTGTTCTCGTAACAGGAAGACGATTTCGTGTCTTCGTGATCGCCATCATGTTTATTGTAACCACATAAGTACAAGTCGCTTGCCATAAATATGATAGGTATAAAAACACTATCACGCGTATTCGGGAAACGAGATAATCACAAGATCTAGAGACGATTTAGAGATCAACTAGATCTACATTCGATATAGACTAGATGTGACTTGGATATCTAAGTCATAACTTGTCGAAATCGTTCAAGAGGACCTCCAGAATCGCGGAAACGTCAAATTTGACATATCTATCTTACAAATATCTTTAATTTATCCATATCGTAACTTGTTGAAGTCTATAGTAGAATTCTAATTCATTTTCCGAATCGAGCCGAACGTCTCTCGTGGCTGTATTTTAAGCCAATGCGACACATACACGACACATAGGTACACACAGACAAGATACATACAGTATAATTAAAGTCTATAAGTAGGGATTTTAATTTAGGGGATTCGCGAGCAAACTCGGATTACACTAATTTAGAACCAAATGAAGGTATTAAAACGATTTCCAGCTTCCTGGGAATTAAATCCTGAAAAAATCTAATTTGATTGGCCTATCTTTTATACCTTTAAACGAGCAATGTTTGAGGAGGAGGAATTTTAAGGATCTCGGAAACGGCTCTAACAATTTCGATGGAATTTGCTATATGGGGGGGTTTCGGAGGCGAAAAATCGATCTAGCTAGGTCTTATCACTGGGAAAACGCGCATTTTTGAGTTTGTTTTCCCAGCAAAACTCGGTCTTCCATTAATATTGTAGGGATCAAGTAAGGATTGTGGCCGAAGATACAATGTAAGTAATGTGGGTCACATTTCTCCGACACCCTGCCGTGCCGTACAGACCTGCATTCGACATGTTACATAACGGCCGGTCTTATCATTGACATACTTCCATTCAGTTCGACCAAGTCGCTTATTTGGGCGGCCATCTTTCCAGCAGACTTGTTTTTAACCGACTTTAAACACTAAATTAAAGAGTAGGAGTTTCGCAGTACTGGGCATTTTAGGTTAATGAATGAATGAAATGAATGAAAATATTTATTTATTTTCAACGAACTATTGGACCATAGATAAATACCTTAAATCTAGCATACACTCGGAGTAATTAACAATGGAGCCGCCATTAACAGGCGTTCCCCTCTGTCGAAAATAGGCGGCCAATGGTCAACCACATGTCAACCATATGTATGGACTGACGTTTATCTGACATGACGTACCTATACATTTGATGTGCCCCTCCCCCGCAAAAAACGGCAGACTATTTTGTACCGAAAATTTTAGACATGGCTTCTCCGTTGGTTATATCCTCTAAGAGCATACATATGAATGCAACTATTGGCCCATAGATAAATACCTTAAATCTAGCATACATATGAATGCAACTATTGGCCCATAGATAAATACCTTAAATCTAGCATACATATTAATGCAACTATTGGCCCATAGATAAATACCTTAAATCTAGCATACATATGAATGCAACTATTGGCCCATAGATAAATACCTTAAATCTAGCATACATATTAATGCAACTATTGGCCCATAGATAAATACCTTAAATCTAGCATACATATTAATGCAACTATTGGACCATAGATAAATACCTTAAATCTAGCATACATATTAATGCAACTATTGGCCCATAGATAAATACCTTAAATCTAGCATACATATGAATGCAACTATTGGCCCATAGATAAATACCTTAAATCTAGCATACATATGAATGCAACTATTGGCCCATAGATAAATACCTTAAATCTAGCATACATATGAATGCAACTATTGGCCCATAGATAAATACCTTAAATCTAGCATACATATGAATGCAACTATTGGCCCATAGATAAATACCTTAAATCTAGCATACATATGAATGCAACTATTGGCCAATAGATAAATACCTTAAATCTAGCATACATATTAATGCAACTATTGGCCCATAGATAAATACCTTAAATCTAGCATGAATAATAATAAATACAGGATGCTTTTGTTTCCCTGAAATGCCCTGAACAAAGTCTGAGGGCTGAATATGTAGGGCATATTGAACAACTTTTACTATAGGGCCAACACCCATTGCGAAAAAAAAATTACCTTCCCATAGAAAATGGATCAGCCAAAATGTATGAAACAGTCAAATTTTTTTTCGCGATTTCGGGGTGGGTCGCTATAGTAAAACTTGCTCAGTATGATCCCAAAACGTCTCTGGCAACGGGAATGCAGTTCTTTTTTAGCCAACCTGTGTAGGCACCATTTCAGCAATCCAATAGAGTAAAACCAAGAAAAGTCTGCAGAGATTTCGACAGCACACGCAGTGAAGGTGTTATATTAAGGGGTCCCCTTGTTTCCCATAAAGTTTTAAGTCATAATGTATTGTTTGTCATATTATCGTTTGTCATAAAACTGAAACCGTTAACTTTTCAGGATTTTCCTAAGGTTATTCTATAGATAGGTTAGGTTAGGTTAGGTTTGTTTTATGGCAATCCTGATAAAGTTACGCGTTTCTGAGAAAAACCAATTATGGCTAACGAAAATTCGGACAAACAATCTATTATGACTTAAAACTATTTGGGAAACAATAGAGACCCTTATATTAAATGTCAAACTTCTATGAAATTATGACTTATAAATAACACTGGCAATGAGTGTGCTATCAAAATATCTGCAGACTTATTTTTCATCTAATTCTACCTTGATTCGACACTACAGGGTGACATTTAAGTCGTGAACCGTAATATGTATTACATAACCAAAAGTGTTATCATTGACATACTTCCAGTTATTTAATACTCATTACGATGAAAGTCGATGCGATGTCTCATTTGTCTGGACATCTCAGTGTCGCAACTTGGCACAGCCACAGACTTGGCACCATATATAGTCGCACCAATAAAAGTCTGCAGCGGATTTGATAGCCCACGCAGTGTAAGTGTTATTTATACGTCATAATTTCATAGAAGTTTGACGTTTAAAATGACACTTGCACTACGTGGGCTATCAAAATCGCTGCACAATTTTTACGGTCTGACTCTAGTAATGCCGCGTAGCCAAGATGCCGATCGCTTACGCTCCGTAGCGATCGAAACGCAACCGTCACTGTCGCACTAACATGGAAGAGTGATAGAGAGACATAAAGCTTTTCGCTGTCGAAGCGATAGCGATTGTGACCTTGGCTAGGCCGGCTGATTAGATTATAGATTGCCCGCCTATCTACATTAGGTTAGGTAGGTACAGTCAACAGCAGAGCTATGAATACAGGCAAAGTGTCAAAAATATGTATACAGTACTTTATTGCCTGTACATTAAGGTCGTGTATACATATTTTTGGCACTTTGCCTGTATTCATAGCTCTGTTGTTGACTGTACCTACATTTGTTTTTGTATTCTCTGTACTCTACTGTAGTGTAAATTTCTTCAATAGCGTGAAGTGACGTACGCTTTTGCGTTAAGTGTAATTTTGAGTTTCCAAAACGCCCCGCTTGGCGCGCTGTTCAAAATCCCATACAAAAATAGACATAACGCAAACGCGTACGTCACGTCACGCTATCGAATGTACTGAATGCACACTTTATGGCTCCTCTACACGATGGGCCAACGCCGGCCACTCCAAGGGACGCATTTATGCATTAGAGGGAGCTAGTGATATGGCTATCTCATTCTACCGCATGGCTGCGTCCTTTGGAGTGGCCGGCGCGGGCCCATCGTGTAGAGGAGCCATTAGAGGTACCTAGTGGTGTCAAATAGGTACAAATTAATTTTCTTTCAAATTCAACACCCGCATCTGATTTTAACAATTCGCGAAAATAATGACTATTTAAGAATTAACATACAAAGTGAAACATTATGTAATGTCGTACTTAACTGTGTCGTCTGCAGTAGGTCAAGATTGCATATTTATGTGAATGACGCATCTCGGTTTCGTTGGTGTTTCCTTTGTCTGAGATGTATTATTGGAAAATACGAAACATTTATGGTGTGTCAAAATATGACAAAATTTGTCAAAAAAAAATCAGAGTATATGCGGTCTGTGTGACCAAAAACAATGATGGTACCTTTTTATTTTTTAAAGATAAAACCCAGCTACTGTATTAACCAAAGTTGAACCAAGAGAAGTTTGCTACGATTTTTATAGCACACGCGGTGAAAGTGTTATTTTAAACGTCAAACTTCTATGAAATTATGACGTATAAATGACACTTGCATTGTGTGTGCTGTCACAATCGTAGCAGACTTATTTTGGTCTAAATCCGGATGAATTTTCTATATTTTTAGAAATATCGTAAATTCGAAGTCGTTACCACAATTATTATAAAACTGATTACGAAATATTTGAATCAAATTAAAATATCAGTTGAGTACAGTCGACGTCAAAGATATGTTTACAATTTTCACCTTATTACAAAGGGGGTAAGGTGCAAAAGTGTACACATATTTTTGACGTCGACTATACCACGACATCATAAAAAGTAAATATTAAAGCTGTTTGCTCTAAGCGCTATAAAACCCTAGAAAGTCAATATCAGACTTTGTGTAGACACAAGTTATTAGTGTGTAATATCGAAACTGTACCGCACGCCGGTGCGGGACTGTTGCGTAGAAAAGTGTTTCACGAAAGTATGTATATTTTATGTTAGGATTAGTCACACGAACCCACTCCTACAATCGAAGTCATGCAATTTACAATATAACCTAAACAAATAAGTAATTCTGCTATAAACCCATAGAAAGTCAATATCAGACGTTGTGTAGACACAAGTTATTAGTGTGTAATATCGAAACTGTACCGCACGCCGGTGCGGGACTGTTGCGTAGAAAAGTGTTTCACGAAAGTATGTATATTTTATGTTAGGATTAGTCACACGAACCCACTCCTACAATCGAAGTCATGCAATTTATAATATAACCTAAACAAATAAGTAATTCTGCTATAAACCCATAGAAGGTCAATATCAGACGTTGTGTAGACACAAGTTATTAGTGTGTAATATCGAAACTGTACCGCACGCCGGTGCGGGACTGTTGCGTAGAAAAGTGTTTCACGAAAGTATGTATATTTTATGTTAGGATTAGTCACACGAACCCACTCCTACAATCGAAGTCATGCAATTTACAATATAACCTAAACAAATAAGTAATTCTGCTATAAACCCATAGAAGGTCAATATCAGACGTTGTGTAGACACAAGTTATTAGTGTGCAATATCGAAACTGTACCGCACGCCGGTGCGGGACTGTTGCGTAGAAAAGTGTTTCACGAAAGTATGTATATTTTATGTTAGGATTAGTCACACGAACCCACTCCTACAATCGAAGTCATGCAATTTATAATATAACCTAAACAAATAAGTAATTCTGCTATAAACCCATAGAAGGTCAATATCAGACGTTGTGTAGACACAAGTTATTAGTGTGTAATATCGAAACTGTACCGCACGCCGGTGCGGGACTGTTGCGTAGAAAAGTGTTTCACGAAAGTATGTATATTTTATGTTAGGATTAGTCACACGAACCCACTCCTATAATCGAAGTCATGCAATTTACAATATAACCTAAACAAATAAGTAATTCTGCTATAAACCCATAGAAAGTCAATATCAGACGTTGTGTAGACACAAGTTATTAGTGTGTAATATCGAAACTGTACCGCACGCCGGTGCGGGACTGTTGCGTAGAAAAGTGTTTCACGAAAGTACCTATATGTATATTTTATGTTAGAATTACAGCCATATTCGAACAATGAGATACGTCAAATACTAGATATTGAAACGATATGGAATAGATATGTCAGTGTCAAACAAGTGTCAAAATGTCTGACATCAGTTAGATGTCAGGATCTAACTGATGTCATTCAGTTATCGTGCATTTCGCTTGTACTTGTCCATACATGTACTGGCGCGGGCGAGATGCACGATAACTAAATAATATCATTCAAATATCATTCTGATGTCAGTGTACATTCGAATTAGCATCTGTCTGCTTTGCTCGTCGTGTGCCTGCGATACTTTAAACGTAATATTTTCATGGGAACTTAATGTATAATGGTGGCTTTTTTATAGTATCTCTTGCCAGCAGATGTCCAGAATGTTATCCAGAATTTGAATATTGTAATATCCATAATGCGGGCTGTACACATTCGTCGAGAGACCACGAGACAGGCCGAGAACGAGTCTGTACATGCTGCTCCCTTTTCGTCTCGCTCTTCCTTGTCTCGTCTCGGGCGGCTCCGATTGGATTGGAACTCTCGACGAGTGTGTATGTATAGCCGACATTAAATATACAAGCACAGTACAGCGTACGGCGTCAACCAAACCGACAGACATTCACTACAGTCCGTTTTTTTTAGCATTAGAAAGAACTTCGCAGAAGTAAGCTTGTGGTTCCAAATTCGGCATTTTTAGCGGTAATAATTTGAAGTAAATTATATGTATTGACCATGCTACATTAGATAATTCAATAATTATTAACAATTAAAGAGCCTGATAAAAACTGCACGCTTGCTTCTGTGGAGTTCTTTCTAATGCTAAAAAAAACGAACTATAGATATGAAATAGTAAAGATATGTGACGTTTCACGAAAAAGGTACATTATGGCGGCTGGCGCTTACGCTTATTATTAACGCCGCTCCAATATTCAGTCGGGGCAATGGTACCTTTTGCCGTGGAACGTCACATATCTTTACTATATCTTATCTAGTGCATCTCTATTTCATTTCCCGAATCGCGCCGTGACTCTTGTGTACGCGAGTGTACCGCGCCTGTGTGTTTCACAAGGCTGTACGGATTACGTCACCGTACGACCGTTTCGGACAGGTTTGCTTCTCGCTGTACCAGTCTGCGGTTATTGTAAAAGGTGTTTACAGTGACAGGTCCAGCCGAGTAGCAGGATTATCATCATCATACCTCGCGTTGTCGCGTTTGCTAGGGCTTATCGGAGCCTGGGGTCCGCGAGGCAACTAATCCCAAGAATTGGCGTAGACACCAGTTTTTACGGGGTAGACATCACATTTTCAAACCACCCACTACACAAATGTAAAAAATGTGTTCAAAACGCGAAAGTTTCAAATACTATATTGACATTTACAGTTTGCGCCATTAGACCAGGGACTCCTATGCTGCCCTCTACAGTTCATGTACGCTCCCTATTCCGCGGCCCCAGGCACAGGGCGGACACGCCATACATCAAAAATAATTTGCGTTTATGTGTGCGTGGCGTCATTGTGTATGTGTGGTCGCTTTACTGAGAGGACGCCAGAAGTCCGCCAAAATGATGTCGTCGCCAGTCGCGGGGTGAGGTAATGCGAGTCGGGGCGGGGCGGTGCGTGGCCGTTCTGTATGATAATACCAAAAAGAATAGATAGTATAGAGAGGTCCTGTCATTGTAAATTTTGTAGTCACAGTAAATTTACTGCCATTTATCGACACACGACTAAAACTCAAAATGAAAACGTATAAAATTATCAAAAAAATGTATATATGTATATGGATAAATGATTTTATTATTTTTATTTCATTTTGATCCATGTTCATTCACTGATATATATGTGTTAAAATTGTTAAATATGAAACGGTGTCGTCACGCCATCTAGCCGAGTATAGGCTAAATGTGCGTGCAATCTGCGGCATCTATCCGAGAATGACTGTTTCTTGATTTCCGAGGCACGTTTTTTCCTTAGACTCTATTCATCTTATACGAAGTTACATATGTCTGTGCTCCTATGCTGCCCTCTACAGTTAATTCACACTCCCTATTCCGCGGCCCCAAGTGGAACAACCAACACTCTCCGCGGCAGATTGCATATTTTATCGGCGCCATTATCGAAGCCAAACTGGTTTCGCCTTTACTGACATTGCCTCCAAATAGCAAGCTAATAACCTGATTATACTGTGTGGCAAACTTGCCTGTAACATACGAAATGACTATCTAGGTGGTGGTACTAGTGCTCGACATGCTAATGCCCAATAGATGACACCCGCTGTCACCTCTATTTACAATGACGTAAGTTTCTAGATGACATGTACTGGGACCGCGTCGAGCACCAGTACCACCTTATAAATTGCCAGAACTGTCAAGAAAAGAGCTTACTCATCTTAAAGGCCGGCAACGTACTTACAACCCGTCTGGTGTTGCTGGTGTCCATGGGTGTCAGTAATTGCTTACCATAGGCGATTCGTCTGCTTGTTTGCCTCCTATATAATTTGATTGGACCCTGGTGTAAAGTAGGGTACATTCTGATGCCAAACAACGTTTTAACGGTAATCTGTTCATCTATAGATCTTATAAAACAAAGTCCCCCGCCACGTCTGTCTGTGTGTATGTTTGCGATAAACTCAAAAACGACTGAACGGATTTTCATGCTTAGGTTCGAAGCCCGGAGGGTCGGTAGATAAAAATATTACTACCCGACCCTTACTACGTGAACGTACATAATTAACACTTAGTATGAATATGAACATGTTCACCTAGTGAGCAGGTTACCCAGTGAACAGCTAGGTCACACAAGGTCATGATCGATGCACATCGCTGCCTGCGCGTGCGACTCTGGGCTCGATTCGGAAAATGAATTAGATTTCTACTAGACTTCAACAAGTTACGATATGGATTATGCTATGTTATGACTTAAGGCGGCCACTGACGAGCCTTCCAACAGTCCAAATAGCGTGGCTGCAATCCAAAATCGGTCCGTGAATGTCAAAAACGTACAATGTTTAATATTAGGATGCCGTCCATTTGGATGAATCCATTGTAACGGCATCCATTTGGAAGGCTCGTCAGTGGCCTGCTTTAGATATCCAAGTCACATCTAGTCGATATCTAATGTAGATCTAGTTGATCTCTAAATCGTCTCTAGATCTTGTGATTATCTCGAAATCCGAATAGGCCTGTTTGACCACTGCACTTAGGGTTGCCATACTTCAGGATTTTTCCTGACACATCGGCGATTTCGGGTTTGGTCCTAAAGTAAAAGTTGCTTAGTAGGTATAATCCGAAAACCTACCTGACTACGGGAATGCAGTTAGTTTTTAGCCATCCTCTATACCTATTTTTCGCGTTATTGTTTATGGAATTGGCCTTAAAAAAGGGTGAGCCTTTAATGTAATTTTTCTTCTTCTTCCTCGCGTTATCCCGGCATTGCCACGTACGGCTCATGGGAGCCTGGGGTCCGCTTGACAACTAATCCCAAGAATTGACATATGCACTAGTTTTTACGAAAGCGACTGCCATCTGACCTTCCAACCCATAGGGGATACTAGGCTTTATTGGGATTAGTCCGGTATCCTCACGATGTTTTCCTTCACCGAAAAGCAACTGGTAATTATCAAATGATATTTACATAAGTTCCGAAAAACTCATTAGTACGAGCCGGGGTTTGAACCCGTGACCTCCAGATTGAAAGTCGCACGCTCTTACCGCTAAGCCACCAGCGCTCAAACCTTCAATTAAATATAATTAACTACAAGTTTTCGTTAGCTCTTAAATGATCAAATATTTACTAGTTGTTTGGTCACAGATCATAGTAGAGTAAGCAGCGTGAACGCTGCGCGCACGCAATGATGTGTATCGGTATTGACCTTCCGATTGAAGTGCACTGAAATCAACTCCGTTGAACGATGCTATTTCGATTGGTTAATCGATTAATCATTTCGTACCTACTGATGAAAATTATTGATAGGAGGATTAAAAAAAAATGCGTAGCATATAATCGACATATAAAGTGTAGGAAAACTTGCAGAAAATTCGATTAGTTCGCTTTTCAATTCAAACTGAAAAAAGGACGATCATATTACATACAAATTTAAAAAGGTGGGAAATACATTCCCAGTACCTAGTTACCACTGGTAACAACTTGGTGGTAAGTTGGTAACTAGTGGGAATAGGCCACCATATGCCAAACAGTCGATAATATAACGTGGTAAAAAAATTCTTCTAAACTTTGCAACTATTGTCGCCTGGCTAACAGGACAGAATAACAACAATAAATAGAATTAGACCGCGAAAAGTCTGCAGCGATTTTGATAAACGTCAAACTTCCATGAAATTATGACGTATAAATAACACTTCCACTGCGTGGGCTATCACATCCGCTGCAGACTTTTATTGGTGCGACTATAGTTGATTCACCCTCTTATACTTTTTACACAACTGTTACAATCTTGCCGAAATCTCAATGAACAACCATTTCCATTCACAATGCCGATCGTGTCGAAAGTACCTACTCATTTGTAACAATTGTACTGAAAATACAAATTATATAATTAGGTACAACGTCATTGTAGTTATAAGTAAAGACTAGTTAATAGTTAAGACGGGTCTCTATTGTTTCCCAAAAAGTATTAAGTCATAATTAGTTTTTCTCAGAAACGCGTAACTTTTCAGGATTGCCATAAAATAAACCTAACCTAATCTTTCTATATGATAACCTTATGAAAATCCTGAAAAGTTAACCGTTTCAGAATTATGACTAATGATAATATGACAAAGAATACCTACATTATAACTTAAAACTTTATGTCAAACAAAGGATTACAGGATTGGCACGAGTCAGCTACGATCTTCTGTTTCAGTTATAAAACTAATAATACTCGGTTCCAATAGCTTATGGATATTAGTAGTCTTCCTTATTTGCTCGTCTATCATCTATGCTATTAGACTATCACTACATCGTTGCAAAATGTCCATCTCATACCAAAACGTTACAAAATTATACATAATTCATATGCACTTATTACCTTTTACTTCTAACAAATCACCTTGTTTTGTTTCTCAATATTCCCATAAAACAATCGCCGAGCGGTGTGAAATCTTGTTCTGTACCTAGTTCATTGGAAAATGTGCCCTATCCTTATGGAAACAGGGTTCTGTCAAACTGCAATAAATATCGTGGCTAACTATGGTGTTCGAAATATAAATTCGGGTTGCAATTTAAAGGACGAAGCGTGATATTGGATTTGAAACTTTATTAATTTATAATAAGGTTAGTTTTCCAATGATAAATAATTGGAGTTACTATCTTGTTAAAAATGGATGGTATTAATAGGGGGAAAAATAGTTTTCATTCTTTTATTTGGCCTTGTAAGTTAGGTTAATTCTTCATGGTTTTAGGTAAAATATCTGAAAACTTTGCTCTGAAAACATATAAATACTCAAAAATGCGCGTTTTCCCAGAGATAAGACTTAGTTAGATCGATTTTTCGCCCCCGGAAACCCCCATATAGCAAATTTCATCGAAATCGTTAGAGCCGTTTCCAAAATCCCCGAAATATATATGTATATACCAATAAATAAATTACAAGAATTGCTCCGTATATTTCGGGTTCCGTATATTTTTTAATATCTTACCGAGTTTAAATGTTTTAGGCTAAGTAAAAAACAGCTAAGAATACTAATTTTACATTGTTATTTACATAAATACCAACCTACGAATAAAATGAAGGTTATTACAAAGGAAGTAGGTACATATAGATATTCGCAGCATCCAATGTCATTACTTGTATTCTTATTCTCTCGCATGATATTCAAGACGTATTTTAATCATACACCGCCTACTAGGAAGACAACTTCAAGGTTATTAACGTAATAATATAAATACCTACATAATACATATTCATAGGTACAGATGTTCATAGTACATGGAAAGCCACAAATATTCTCAAGATTTGCATCCTTTGAAATCAGCTACCAACATTGCGATTTTGTAACACGAGAAATATTCATGAATACATTCATGCATATTTAATTAAATAATTACACAAACGGGTCTACCGCAATATAATTTTATTGTTTTTATCTTAAATTCCGACGTTTCAGCTGAGTTGCACGAGCTGTAGTCTGTTCGAGATCCTTCAAACGGTGAAAAATAACAAAATTTTCTCGAAGTTCCTTCTTTATTAAAAACGAATAAAAATGTCGGTCGTTTGTCGTTCAGGAACTGATCCAGGCGGTTTTGTATTTGGTTGGTTAACCAATAAATGTTATTACTACCCGAAAATTAACAAATTATTTGTTTACTTTTATTTAAATACCTAAAGATACAGAGTATAAATAAATAAATAAATAAATATTATAGGACAATTTTACACAGATCAACCTAGTCCCACAGTAAGCTCAAAAAGGCTTGTGTTGTGGGTACTAGACGACGATATATATAATATACACGTATATAATACTTATATACATAGAAAACATCCATAACTCAGGAACAAATATTTGTGATGTTATTACTTAGGTACTTAATTTTACTACTTGATTTTACAGTGCATTGGTGTTAGCTGTAATGCTGTAAAGATTTCAATAAATATCAAATATCAAATATGTGTATAAAACGCGAGAGATACATTCATTCATATTTGTAAGTTTATATTGGTGTCGCACGTCGGCCTCGGTACTTGGCCTTAAGCGTGACAATGCTTATGTAATGTTTAGCGACCAACTAAAGTATTACGATTTGTCGTGACGACTATGACAATTCCGGATCGACTATTAAGGTTGAACCGACAAATATGGTATTCTTTTTGATATTGGCATAACAATTGAAGTCACGCACACATCGTCATGACACGAAGTCATGCTGCCGTATTCGAACTTCAAGATATTCACAAGAGACGACACGTACTATATCCATTCTAGATACGTTATAGTTTAGATATCAACTAGTTCTCTCTTGCAGCGCAATTCGGGCAACCAATGTCATTTTTACGTTAGATAGAGTAAGATATATCTATTAGATGTGAATTAGATCTCTAAGTCATATCCTGTGGAAATCGTTCAAGAGTATCTCCAGAATCGCGCAAATGTCAAATTTGACAGGTTATATCTTAAACATATCGTTATCGTATCTTGGTGACGTCTAAAAGATGTCTAATAGAATCTATGACATCTGATGTCTATTTCATTATCCGAATCGGGCCCATGGTCGCATTTTTATCATTTGTCATGCCATGTGTCACGTTCGCACATACATATTTGTTAGAACGTGACAGGTATGTTGGAAAATGATAGAGACCGACCATCTTAGTCCTACTGGAATGATGTTTAGATAATCAGACTATAAGTAAATGAAAAATATCGGCCAAGAGCATGTCGGGCCATGTTCAGTGCAAGGTTCCAGTCCATCACAATAGACCTTGAACGAGTGCTATTACTGTTAGTAAGTATCATGTAAGTACATACAAGCAAAAGGGGGTACAACCTACGTCTTTTTACTTTGAAGGGAAAACTTTTTGCGATAATATAAAAACGGCTTAACTACATTTTGGAATTTTTATATTATTTCCACTCAGAATCATGAGCTCTTTCGATCCTAATACAAGAAAAAAAGTGTCCCCAAAATTTCATACAAATTTTTGTTGTCCGTTTTGTTACGGTCACCAAACCGAAAAGCGTCACCAAACGGACCAAAAGTTTTGTGATCACATTTTTTTTAGTTAATATAGAAAAGCTAGTGATTCTGAATAAAAATAATATAAAAATGCCCTTTTCATGATTTTTTCATATTTTTTGGACCCATGTTTCACAGGGTATTTGACATGATTTTTGACAGGCGTTCTAGACCTGTGATATAATCAATTGATCATTCACCTCAACTCTCCTCCCGGCATTTATGATTTATATAACGTGACAGTTAATTAGGTCACAGAATCGTAATTTGACATATCTCTGTTCGAAATGACAGCTGTTCGAATCGAAACCACAAACGAGATACCAAAGCGAAGGTTGCGCAGTCAATTCAGTTCACTATCACTTTTAATTTTATCTTGCGGTTTAATTTTGTACAAAATTTGTACAGATATATAGAGAGATAGTTATATAGATATAGGTACCTATAGTAACTATTTAATAGTTACTATAGGTACCTATATCTATATAACTGTCGTTTACGGACACGTTTAAAATAATTAAGATGTCAAATTACTTTTCTACATTTTAAGTCAAAATTGTTTATAGTGACTTTAGAACAATCGGATTTTAATGGTTGAGTTAAGGTTAAGACTTCCTAAACGAAACTATATAATCGCATACTCATCACTATTGGCTCAATTATAATGACTTCATTTATTATAAAATACTATTTATTTATTTATTAGGCAAACAGTTAAAATACACTATATAATCTAAACATAAAATTAATTAAAAATTAAACTTAAATATAAATATAAGCAAAATAATAAAGACAAAAAAAAACTAATTAACTAAAACTATCTAAAAAGTAAAAAAACCTACAAATAAATAATCGGATTACGTATAATCTCGAAATCTCTAGAAAAGTCCTGTGGTTATATACATAACTTCGAGGTCCCCATATGTCAAATACTGTGGACATGAAAAAGAGACCTTTGATTAACATAGGTCCATACCAAATAATTTCAGGACTCTTCTAGATACCAAATTTCAGAACTCTTCTTGAGATGTCGAAGTTAGTCCTAATCCGATTATGATACTTCGCTTATAACGACGAATCAGTACAATACAACGACGAAATTTAGAGGTCCTGTTTTGGTACAATTTGAGCATTAGCGACTACCAGTTATAAATTTATAACTATTTTCAGTCCCTTCGACGCCCTTATGAACAGTTTCTATAGTCCGTTTTTTTTAGCATTAGAAAGAACTTCGCAGAAGTAAGCTTGAGGTTCCAAATCCGGCACTTTTAGCGGTAATAATTTGAAGTAAATTATATGTATTGACCATGCTACATTAGATAATTCAATAATTATTAACAATTAAAGAGCCTGATAAAAACTGCACGAGTGATTCTGTGGAGTTCTTTCTAATGCTAAAAAAAACGAACTATACTGTATTTTATTTATTGTATATAGCCACCATTGTGAGCATATGTGTATTTATATGCTACATGTTGATAATGTTGTATATAACGGATGACCTGCAAACATGTCACCTTGAGACGTGTTGTGGAGTAGGTAAATCAGAACATGTCGGCCCACGCCAGTGACTGACGACATACAGTGATGTCATCTCTGCAGGTGAAGCATCACACTTAGATTGTATCTTTACAATTGTAGGTACGTTCTTTAGAAGTTATGATGTATTGAAAACGAAATTGTTCTAAATTTAGTTTACAACGGCTTGTACGTTGCGGTTTATTTATTAATTTTCAAGTATTAGTTTATAATATGTAATACCTATATAAATATAATACCTATCTACATATATGTATGTACTTAAATCGTTCTTAATTTCGCTTAATTCTTCTTCTTTCTCGCGTTATCATCTCGTCCCGCACACCCACGCGTTTTTGGCATCATCGGTTGCATGAAATAATTGCTCTAAACTCGGTCTAGAGGATTCCTAGTCTATGCCATCAGTTGTTTCCTAGTATTCACATCAAAGCAGAAGCCACAAGTGATTAGAGATGACGTCACCTCGAGGCCGCGCTAATCTGCCATCGGCTACAACCTTATTACGTCACCTCAAAGACCATTATCGATTGTAAAACTGCACGTTGTTCAAAAAGCAGTATAAGACGCAATTTGTAAAAAAAAAAAAGTCTTGTATATATGTAATACTTAACTACTTAGTTACCGCACACGACTTTGAGTGACATTCCATTTCCAACTGCAGCTGCAATACTGTTCATTTTACTATGGAAACGCGTCGCTGTCATTGTCAATCTCCATAGTAAAATGAACAGTATTGCAGCTGCAGTTGGAAATGGAATGTCACTTTAAGATTGAATTTTTATGCAGTCGTTAAAAACTTTAAAGTTAAACCGCTTTTTTTACACTTTTAGGGGTTGGATTTAAAAAATCCTGTATTGGAATTATGTAAGTTTTTAAGAATGTAAGATTACTTTAAACGGTCAATATACATACTCTGACACAACCAGAAATAGTGGATATATTTGAGTATACATATACATGTATACTGTATAGAATATAGATAATAGCCTCTACAAACAAGACCATTTATATATTTTATAGTTTCTTATTATAATAATCAGTTAACAGTTTATTTTACAAGTTCTAAAAAGGTATTGATTTAGTGAGAAAATGTAATAAAGTTGGCTTACTGCATAGTTACCTAAGTAAAGTAATTTTTAGGTACAATTGTATCTTTCCATCTCGTTTCTCTCACGCCGTCCATTCTTCATTTTTCCGTGATTATTATCTATAAATATAAGTACACGTTGTTATACAACTGTGAAATGAGCTGGTTTGCATACAGTATGTGTCTGATCATGGGGCTTTAATTCCAGGGCTTGATTTTACTCGATAAACTGAGCTACTTTTACTATGGGACCAACCCTAAAATCGGGGAATTTTTTTTTGGCTTTTCCATAGAAAACGTCGACATCTGATCAGCCAAAATGTATGAAAAAGTAAACAAAAAAATTCGGGATTTCGGGGTTGGTGCCATAATAAAAGTAGCTCAGTTTAGCAAGTAGAATGGAGCCCTGGATTTAAAGCCCGATGGTCAGTAAGACCATGTATAACTACTGGTTGTTAATATATAAGTGGGTTTATTACATGTTATTTGTAAAATTAGCTGTCTATTACAATTACATTAATGTAAACAATATCATAATATACACAAAATCTTTAATTGGAGGAAAAAACACGTTAAAATTTCTTAACGGCTAGTTTTCTATATAAAAAGTATAGGTATAGTCGCCTAAGAAGTTACCTGTGTTGCCTTATACGAGTAGAGAAGTAGAAAATAAATTAAAATATTATCTATCTTCGAGAATGATAAATCTATCTATAAATTAGTAAGTCCAATTGTAAAACTTCGCACATATATTTCACCAACATACATTTTCCTTGAACACAGTGTGGGTGTGTAACCTCAAATCCTACACGAATTAAGTAAAATATTCTTTATGGACATATCGGGTGTTGCAATGATTCATTCTGCAGGTTTATATAAGTGGTTGTCCGGTTTGAAAGCTTTTAAAGAGACTATTAGAGTAAAATCAATTAACGTCAATTAACTAGTTAAAAAAATGCGATGACCTTCCTAATTCTGGCTAGCTGGCTAATTACCCGACTACGGCAACGCAAAAGGAGGGTTATGATTTTGACCGGTATGTATGTGGGTATGTATGTATGTATGTATGTATGTATGTATGTTCATCTGTTCCCTCATAACTTCTAAAGTACTTATTATATTTTAACAAAAGATGTGTCATTCAAATCGTCTTAATCGTCCGCTGGTTATAGGCTATATCGCGTCACAAAAAAATGAACACTGCGCCCTCTAGAGGTCATGAAGTCACGAACCAAAAAACTAAAATTAAGTAATGATGATGTGTTATACATCATTGTAAAGAGCTCAAATAGCACATTTCAAATATATAAATATTGTTAGCTTTTGCACCCGGCTTTGCTTGCATGCGCCAGATAAAACATTAATTTATCGGTTAGGTGATTCGAACTATGAATCTAAAAGCGCTCTGGATTCTATCCGCGTGTTACGCGACTACGGCGATACAAGAAGGTTTTTGCAAAAGAAATTTGTTTGGCTGCTATACATGGTGTTTTTTTAATGTCCTGCAACATTTTATAACGTGAATAGGTATAGAAGTCCTGATCAGCCAAAATGTATGAAACAGTAAATTTTTTTACAAGATACGTACGCGTTCCAGAGCCGGGCGCCTTCGGCGCCTTCATACTAAAAGAGTCGGGCGCAGCCCGACGTACGCGTTCCAAAGCCGGGCGCCTTCGGCACCCTCATACCAAAAGAGTCGGGCGTAGCCCGACATACGCGTTCCAAAGCCGGGCGCCTTCGGCGCCCTCATACTAAAAGAGTCGGGCGGAGCCCGACGTAAGCGTTCCAAAGCCGGGCGCCTTCGGCGCCCTCATACTAAAAGTGTCGGGCGTAGCCCGACGTACGCGTTCCAAAGCCGGGCGCCTTCGGCGCCCTCATACTAAAAGTGTCGGGCGTAGCCCGACTTACGCGTTCCAAAGCCGGGCGCCCTCGGCGCCCTCATACTAAAAGAGTCGGGCGTAGCCCGACATACACGTTCCTAAGCCGGGCGCCTTCGGCACCCTCATACTAAAAGTGTCGGGCGTAGCCCGACTTACGCGTTCCAAAACCGGGCGCCTTCGGCGCCCTCATACTAAAAGAGTCGGGCGTAGCCCGACATACGCGTTCCAAAGCCGGGCGCCTTCGGCGCCCTCATACAAAAAGTGTCGGGCGTAGCCCGACGTACGCGTTCCAAAGCCGGGCGCCTTCGGCGCCCTCTTACTAAAAGAGTCGGGCGTAGCCCGACACACGCGTTCCAAAGCCGGGCGCCGAAGGCGCCCTCACACTAAAAGAGTCGGGCGTAGCCCGACGTACGCGTTCCAAAGCCGAGCGCCTTCGGCGCCCTCATACTAAAAGAGTCGGGCGTAGCCCGACATACGCGTTCCAAAGCCGGGCGCCGAAGGCGCCCTCACACTAAAAGAGTCGGGCGTAGCCCGACGTACGCGTTCCAAAGCCGGGCGCCTTCGGCGCCCTCTTACTAAAAGAGTCGGGCGTAGCCCGACATACGCGTTCCAAAGCCGGGCTCCGAAGGCGCCCTCACACTAAAAGTGTCGGGCGTAACTTCAAAAAGTTAGTAACGAAATCATGACCCCAAAATTAATTAAATAAAAAATAAGTTCAAAAACTAAAACCCGACTACTGCAAATCGTAGCCCGACATACGCGTTCCAAAGCCGTACTAAAAGAGTCGGACGGAGCCCGACGTACGCGTTGCAAAGCCGGGCGCCTTCGGCGCCTTCATACTAAAAGTGTCGGGCGTAGCCCGACGTACGCGTCCAAAGCCGGGCGCCTTCGGCGCCCTCATACTAAAAGAGTCGGGCGTAGCCCGACATACGCGTTCCAAAGCCGGGCGCCTTCAGCGCCCTCATACTAAAAGTGTCGGGCGTAGCCCGACTTACGCGTTCCAAAGCCGGGCGCCTTCGGCGCCCTCATACTAAAAGAGTCGGGCGTAGCCCGACTTACGCGTTCCAAAGCCGGGCGCCTTCGGCGCCCTCATACTAAAAGAGTCGGGCGTAGCCCGACATACGCGTTCCAAAGCCGGGCGCCTTCGGCGCCCTCATACTAAAAGTGTCGGGCGTAGCCCGACGTACGCGTTCCAAAGCCGGGCGCCTTCGGCGCCCTCTTACTAAAAGAGTCGGGCGTAGCCCGACATACGCGTTCCAAAGCCGGGCGCCTTCGGCGCCCTCACACTAAAAGAGTCGGGCGTAGCCCGACGTACGCGTTCCAGAGCCGGGCGCCTTCGGCGCCCTCATACTAAAAGAGTCGGGCGTAGCCCGACGTACGCGTTCCAAAACCGGGCGCCTTCGGCGCCCTCATACTAAAAGTGTCGGGCGTAACTTCAAAAAGTTAGTAACGAAATCATGACCCCAAAATTAATTAAATAAAAATTAAGTTCAAAAACTAAAACCCGACTACTGCAAATCGCGCTCTAAAAAGTATGAAACAAGATAGAATTCTTATCTAAAATTATCAAGCAGAAAATATTATATATGTTACCATTTTTTTTTGTATATAAAAATGCAACGTAATATAATTTACTAAATTTTTTATATATTTACAGAGATTCAGAGGATAGCCGTGGTCGTATGCCACATTACTTTTAAGTTTATAATCGTGGCAAACGACTACAGCGATCCTCTGAATCTCTGTAAATATATAAAAAATTCAGTAAATTATATTACGTTGTATTTTTATATAAAAAAAAATGGTAACATATATAATATTTTCTGCTTGATAATTTTAGATAAGAATTCTATCTTGTTTCATACTTTTTAGAGCGCGATTTGCAGTAGTCGGGTTTTAGTTTTTGAACTTAATTTTTATTTTTAGCCAGAGCATAAGTATTGCCATGCAACGGGGCATCTCTGCCAGCCTTCTGGGCACACAGCACCATCGGGTTCGGAGCTTTTTAGGGTTCCGTACCCAAAGGGTAAAACGGGACCCTATTACTAAGACTTCGCTGTCCGTCCGTCCGTCCGTCTGTCACCAGGCTGTATCTCACGAACCGTGATAGCTAGACAGTTGAAATTTTCACAGATGATGTATTTCTGTTGCCGCTATAACAACAAATACTAAAAACAGAATAAAATAAAGATTTAAATGGGGCTCCCATACAACAAACGTGATTTTTGACCAAAGTTAAGCAACGTCGGGAGGGGTCAGTACTTGAATGGGTGACCGTTTTCTTTTTGCTTTTTTTTTTTTTTTTTGCATTATGGTACGGAACCCTTCATGCGCGAGTCCGACTCGCACTTGCCCGGTTTTTTGTAGCTAGTCTTATTAGGGTTCCGTACCCAAAGGGTAAAACGGGACCCTATTACTAAGACTTCGCTGTCCGTCCGTCCGTCCGTCCGTCCGTCTGTCACCAGGCTGTATCTCACGAACCGTGATAGCTAGACAGTTGAAATTTTCACAGATGATGTATTTCTGTTGCCGCTATAACAACAAATACTAAAAACAGAATAAAATAAAGATTTAAATGGGGCTCCCATACAACAAACGTGATTTTTGACCAAAGTTAAGCAACGTCGGGAGTGGTCAGTACTTGGATGGGGGACCGTTTTTTTTTTTGGTTTTTGATTTGTTTTTTTTTGCATTATGGTACGGAACCCTTCGTGCGCGAGTCCGACTCGCACTTGCCCGGTTTTTTTTCTTTTCATGTCGTTACATTTTCTAAATAAGGCATTACACTACGAAAAATCTTTTTTTAATCGTGTAGGTATCCAAGTGTTTTCCACCAGCATCAAAAATTGGGATAAAGGTATGAATTTAGAATTGTACCATTTCTTTCAAGCTGGTTAAGTGATGGATTAATGGCCTTTGCATACCGCCTGCGTGTTCGTGACGTGCACGTGCGCGTGCGGCGTTGTAGTATACAGACCCTTATGAGAGACGGCACACCGCTTGCGTTATGTGCGGCTCCAACATTTTAGCGCACGCACACGCGCACTTTACGCACACGCAAGCCGGTGTGGCTCGGCTAAAGCGCTGGTGGCCTAGCGGTGAGAGCGTGCGACTTGCAATCTGGAGGTCGCGGGTTCAAATCCCGGCTCGTACCAATGAGTTTTTCGGAACTTATGTACGAAATATCATTTGATATTTACCAGTCGCTTTTCGGTGAAGGAAAACATCGTGAGGAAACCGGACTAGTCCCAATAAGGCCTAGTTTACCCTCTGGGTTGGAAGGTCAGATGGCAGTCGCTTTCGTAAAAACTAGTTGCCTACGTCAAATCATGGGATTAGTTGACAAGCGGACCCCAGGCTCTCATGAGCCGTGGCGAAATGCCGGGATAACGCGAGGAAGAAGAAGCCGGTGTGGCTCGGCCTTAAGGATGCCTCACGCTAGACCGAGCCGGGGCCGGGCCGGAGCTTCGGGCGCTTCGTTTTCTATGGAAAGCACCACGTGATCACCGATCAGCCGTCATAGAAAATGACATGGCGGACGCCCCGGCCCTGGCACGGCCCGGTCTAGCGTGAGTTATCCTTTAATCTAGTTTTGGTTTTGGCGGCACCTCAGTTAATATAATTTATATCATCCAGTGACAGTTCGCAGATATAATTCTAATATTTGCATAATGTCTACTCAGTTTTGGTCAGAATGAATCAAGCTCGACTGATTTGGGTATGTGGCATTAATCTAGTGGCATTTAAAGAAGTTAGAAGTCACAGAGGTTGCAAAACTTATAAATTATAATATGTGGGGATTAATTGTATTCACTATACTTCGTTTTTTTTAGCATTAGAAATTAGGTAAACAATCTTAATGTGTCTTTTAATTGAAAAACACATTATAAAAATAAGTTACTGCAAATATGTAACAATTATGAATCTAATACGATCATTTATATTCTTCTGCTTTCATAAGTAATAGTTATTGATTTTTAAAAAGCGTTTTTCAATTAAAAGACATGCCAAGATCGCTTACCTTCTTTGAAGTTCTTTTTAATGCTAAAAAAAACGAAGTATAAATACTAGCACAGGATCTGGATTCGACTTGTCAGTGTCAAAAGTGACATTACTTCAACCAAAAACGTCACTTTTTATACTAAGAAATCCATAATTAAGCAACTGTAAATTAAAAATAATATTGAGAGTGGAAACACTGTTGTTGGTCGTAGGTGTCACTGTCGCTCATTTATAAATAAATAATAAATAAATAAATAAATAAATATTATAGGACATTCTTACACAGATTGACCAAGTCCCACAGTAAGCTCAAGAAGGCTTGTGTTGTGGGTACTCAGACAACGATATATATATATATATATAAATATGTACTTCTACTTAAATACATAGAAAACAACCATGACTCAGGAACAAATATCTGTGTCATCACACAAATAAATGCCCTTACTGGGATTCGAACCCAGGACCATCGGCTTCACAGGCAGGCTCACTACCCACTAGGCCAGACTGGTCGTCATAATAAATATAAAAGAGATAAAGAAATGACTATAACGATTGGCATGGTGGCTAAGCACCCTGTGAACATTCAGTCAAGTCATAGTAATTCGATATCCGTCCTTATTGCACAAGAGATAAGCCGTGGCGGGTTGTCGTAACATGTCTATTTGAGTTGACGTTGTGACATTCCTTATTGGACTAATCGGTTTTCCCGCTGATTGGCTATCTAAGTATCCAAGTGCTTGAGTCTTGACCAATATGAGCCGATCTTAAAAGGAAATGTGTGAGGTGGGTCCTAGCTACTGATATGCCGTCGAAAAGCTTCCAAAATTATCAAATGAAATGAGAAACAAGACCGGCATATTTGCGGCGCTTATACAGGGTCATTTTTTGACCGTTAGCCATATTGTGCGAGGTGATTAGGTAGGCCATACTGAACAACTTTTTCTATGGGACCAACTCCGAAATCCTAAAAATGTTTTGGCCCTTTTCTATGGGAAGGCCAAATTTACTTTTGGGATTTCGGGGTTGGTCCCATAGAAAAAGTTGTTCAGTATGGCCTACCTAAGCACCTCGCACAATATGGCTAACGGTCCAAAAATGACCCTGTATACATATCTTACTTAGAGGAATGTTATGAAAGTGAAGGAAGCGAAAGAGGTATGTCAGGATCGTAGCAAGTGGAAATCCGTGGTCTCTGCCTACCCCTCCGGGAAATAGGCGTGATTATATGTATGTATGTATGTACATATTTATGTATGTATGTATGTATGTATATCTTACTTAGATATCTGGTAAAGACATCTGTTTCACAAGTAAAGATGAGCCTGATACGGCATGGCAAGGGCGCCGCCCGCGCACAGCCTCGCGACACCTACGGTTATTACCAGCCTTACGGGTGTGTGACAACTGATAACGCACGATTAATCTTATACCTTTAAATGAGCGATTCTTGTTTATTTATTTATATCTAATACCTTTAAACGAGGAATTCTTGTTTATTAATTTATATGTACGAGTATATTTCGTCGGGTGACAAGCAAAAGTCACTAACACAATTGAAATTATTGGACAGTAAACCGTGTTACAAGTGTAATAAAGTACATTGTTACTTTAATTTTTTGATAGTACTTAGTGACTTTTGCTTGTCACCCGACGATTTATTTATATAAAATTATATGTAAGTACATATATATATATAGTTATATTTCGAGGATCTCGGAAAAGGGAAAAGGCTCTATTTCGGTGAAATTTGCTATATGGAGGTTTTCGGGGGTGATAAATCGATCTAGCTAGGTCTTATCTCTGGGGAACGCGCATTTTTGAGTTTTTATATGTTTTCCGAGCAAAGCTCGGTCTCCCAGATATTTTTGTTTTAAGGAGTAACGTCTGCTTAAGGTACCGTTATTATAAGCTGCAATAATTATATATCATACACTAAAGAAAAAAATCATGCTAAAAGACATGTCAAGATCGCTTACCTTATTTCAAGTTCTTTCTAATGCTAAAAAAACGAACTATAAGGGCCGGTACAGACCGACTACAACCCGACTGCAATGTATGGAAACCAAATGGGAACTGCACGCCGATGTTGCAGTTGGTTGAAGTCCGTCTGCACCGGCCCTAATCTTAAGCACAAAACAGATAAGTACAGAAGTCAATCACATGTATGTACTTTACTTTTCATACCTACGCTCGGCGGTCGCTCTAGGGTTGCGATTGTTGCGAACTATGACTTATGCACAAAAAACTATCGTGGTAGTGGCACTCGTATCCATCGTATCGTATCTCGTATCTAGTTGTTTGATTACTGTTGAGGATGAAACGGGAAGAATGGAAATATAAATTAATAATAACATTAATAACTCAAATAGGTATTTTCATTTTAATGTCATTGTTATATTACAAATTTGCCACAGAAAATATCTTGCGATTAGAGATGGGTAACTTCTACCCGGGTAAATACCCGAGAGCGGGTATTTACCCGGTAAATACCCGATATTTACCTACCCGGGTATTTTCGTTTTTCTTCTAAATTTGATGTGTTTAATGGTATGTGAGTATAAATAAGATTAATTTAAGTATTTTTTTATAATGTTACATAAAATGTATGTTCAAACTAATTACGAAAAGGTTGCTAAGAGGTAAAGTTCGATTTTAACATATCAGTCCACTTATGAAAATCGTGTAAAATCATTCCCTGGCTTCCGGAAATGTTTTAAAATGCTTTCAATATACATTAGAAAGATGAAAATAAAGAATACTTATGAATGATAATAAAAAAAAATTGTGCAGTATCCCAACTTGTGAAGCTTATAAG
This sequence comes from Cydia fagiglandana, assembly GCF_963556715.1. Classification (NCBI taxonomy): domain Eukaryota; kingdom Metazoa; phylum Arthropoda; class Insecta; order Lepidoptera; family Tortricidae; genus Cydia; species Cydia fagiglandana. Next base: position 8,647,725 of record NC_085956.1, read on the forward strand.
TCAAACACAGTTAGTTTTAGGACAAAAATGTATATAACCTTTTTTGTAGAAAATTATGTCTACTTTAGTTTGTACATACAACACTTTTCGATATTAATGACAGATTCCAAGAAATATGAAAAAGTTCACTTTTGCCCCCCTCCCCCCAACCACACCCCCACCAACTGAAGTTGGAATGTGTATTATCAACGTATAAGTACGATAATTTACTCAAGTCTAAAACAAATACTTTTATGACGGCCTTTTTTTTAATATTCATCAGAATTGTACTAAAAATTCCTTAGTTACAACTGCAACTGCAACTAAACCATTTCATTTTAAATGACACACAATAATTACAGCCATTAACTCGGTTTATATCTCCACTTTAACACAAATCGACATGTGCAACAAGAAATGAATCTACCCGTCCATTTGGGTAGATACGGGTAAATACCGGGTAGATGGGTATTTACCGGGTATTTACCTGGGTGGGTAAATTGGGTAAATACCCGCGACCCATCTCTACTTGCGATGATTTCGAGATTGGCGAAATGCACGATTATTATATTTTAAACTGTAATAAATTCGCATTATCATGTACAATGTAATAAATTCGCATACGCATTCTCTCTGAAACCACTGGTAGCTTAAAAAACGACAATTCACCGGTTAATGTTGAATTTAAACAACCGTCCACTGTATAGTTATAATAACTTTTTGTTTTGTTTCTCCATTATTGCACAAAAAAGTTCACACACGCGTGTCTCAAGCGGATGGCACTCGCGCTCGCACTGGTCCCAACTGGTCCGAGATATCGTGTCCGTGAGCGGTATCTATGTGTGCGTTGCTCGAGCGCGCTTTGTATGTTGATTGATTTCTGTACCTATCTCTTTTGTGTCTTAAGTAATTTTTCATAAATTATATGACGCGTTGATGTCTTTTCACTAAGAAAGTGCCCATTGTTCTATGAAATAATATATAAGTATATTTTGTCACCCCCCAAAGGGGGAGGCCTATGTTCAGCAGTGGACGTCTTATGGTTGAGATGATGATGATAGTTTGTCATAAGACTGTCTCATTTCAATCACATACAGACAGAAATCATACTATCTTTGTCTTGCACTAGTACTAGCACCCAAAAGAAAAGGATGAGTATAGTTTTCCTGGTTCTTACTGACTGACAAATTGGTTTGACCAACTATAATAATATTACCGATCGATATTGACATTTAAACGTCTGTCAAATCGTCTCCGTTATTTTGACATTTCATATTATGATATTGGTTTGGAGGTTACTAAGTTTTATGATGGGGGGTTAACTAAAAGATATATTATAATGTTAAGTCCCTTTAAGAGTGTAGAATCCGGCAAGGTAACTTTGCAACGTTTTGAATAAAACAAAGTGAGGAGGTGCTATTATCAACATCGTATTTTCATAGATTTAGACATTAAATTCCACAATTCCTGCTACTAGCTTGGTCCTACTCTAAATGTAGGTACAGGTACCATCGTCCACACTGTTAACTGTACATCAGTGGAGCTTTATGAGTGAATTGCAAAAAAAATTACATAGTTAAGCACTACTTAGTCCAAAGTTAATTGATCCCATCGTGTTACCACAGTTAAGCCATTTCTATTTAAGTTAGATGCATGAAAGTGTGCTAGCGTATACTAGACTTATATGTGTACGAATTAAGTACAGTAATTTATGCTTAATATAAAATTTTCCTATCTTTTAATTTTTCTTGCACCTATTACTACTTGTTCTCTGTTTGGCCCGAGGGTTAACTGGTAGAGAATGCCTTCTGGCATTAAGTTCGCCTTTTGTACATTTTTTTACTGTGCAATAAAGTTTAAATAAATAAATAAATGCAATACAATACAATACAATTTACATATTTAATTTTCGTAACACAAATGAATCAAGTGAGTTAAGACAGCTTCTTAACTGCACTTAACTCTTATGACTTTTGTAATAAGTACGATGTACAGTGTACACTGGAGTGTTGCTGTTTGTACATGTACCTTTACCTTATGCTTAAAAGCTGAATTTACGGGTTGGTCTCGGACTGTCTAGAACACAATATGACTAGTGTAACATTTTGCCTATATCCCTTTTAGTCTACATCGCAAACGGTCTAGAACACAAAATGACTACAATTATTTAGACCTTTATTTACACTCTAAAAAATGAAGACCAACTAAGAGCAGTTTCTTCTTAGTTGACGTTAAGTTAATTACAACAATTAAGATCTTATATAAATCAATGAAAGCTGATTACTTAAAACAATAAGTGTATCTGTGATTGAACTAATAAAGTAGGTATTGATTAATCCTAACAATTGTATACCTTGCATCTATTATTAACTTGTTGACATAATTATGTAACGTAGGTTGATTCAATAAATATCAAGCTTAGTTGATCTTACTAGGGTCAATTAGTTACCATAATTCTTTTTCATGTATATATTGAACAAGATCTTAGTTGGCTCAGTTACATAGCAATAGTAAGATCAATCAGAATTACCTTATTTGAAATGTCGAAGTCCTTGTTAGGCTCGTATGGAATCAAGATGCTTGATTACGACTATCAAAATATTGATAGGGCCAACCAAATTTTTTTTAGAGTGTACCTACATTTCGTCGGTTTATCTTTACGTTAGCGATGTCGACGGAGCCCCGCTGCCGCGGGGCTCCTATTTCTGTGCAGCCGGCCTAGCCAAGGTTACAATCGCTATCGCTTCGACAACGAAAAGTATTATGTCTCTCTATCACTCTTCCATATTAGCGCGACAATGACAGTTGCGTTTCGATCGCTACGGAGCGTTAGCGATCGGCATGTTGGCTACGCGGCATGTTTGGCCTTCGGCCATTTGAAGAAACCTAACGAACCTAACCTACCTATATGTGGTCATTTTGTGTTCTAGACCGTTTGCGATGTAGACTAAAAGAGATATAGGCAAAATATTACACTAGTCATTTTGTGTTCTAGACAGTCCGAGATCAAAGCGAATTTACATGCATAACACTCGCTATTCATTTAGAGTAGCAAGTGTTACTTAGATCACAAAACAGATAGGTACAGAAATCAATCTACATACAAAGCGCGCTCGAGCAACGCACACATAGACACTGCTCACGGACACGATATCTCGGACCGGTTGGGACCACTGCGAGCGCGAGTGCCATCCGCTTGAGACACGCGTCTGTGAACTTTTTTGTGCAATAATGGAAAAACAAAACAAAAAGTTATTATAACTGTACAGTGGACGGTTGTTTAAATTCAACATTAACCTGTGAAGTGTCGTTTTTTAAGCTACCAGTGGTTTCAGAGAGAATGAGAATGCGAATTTATTACATTGTACATGAGAATGCGTATTTATTACACTTTAAAATATAATAATCGTGAATTTCGCCTATCTCGAAATCATCGCAAGATATTTTCTGTGGCAAATTTGTAATATAACAATGACATTAAAATTAAAATACCTATTTGAGTTATTAATGTTATTATTAATTTATATTTCCTTTCTTCCCGTTTCATCCTCAACAATAAATCAAACAACTAGATACGAGATACGATACGATAGACACGAGTGCCACTACCACGATAGTTTTTTGTGCATAAGTCATAGTTCGCAACAATCGCAACCCTAGAGCGACCGCCGAGCGTAGGTATGAAAAGTAAAGTACATACATGTGATTGACTTCTGTTCCTATCTGTTTTGTGCTTAGATGTTGTAAACCTCCTACGGTTATTACGAAAGTGTTGATCGTCGATCAAAAGTTAATGCTTTTGTGAACTCTGACGTATTAATAGATTGCATACATGTAGTGGTGTACAGTCACTGTCTTTAATAGCTCAGCAAATTAAGGTTTACATTACCACAGAATAAATAATAGTACCTACTAGGTACAGAAGACTCACTCTCTAACAAAACGCGTCTGTTACGATTAGGACAGATATGGCCGCTAGGTTGCGACAGCGCCACGCGCCCACCAAAATTGGTGTGGGACGGATGTATGTACTTGTAGCTACCTGTTGCAAAGCGACGAAATCGCGGAGATTACATTGAACGTATTTGTATAATATCGTCAGTAGCCTTACCAAGGTACCACGACTGCCCATCAGTGTCAAACTGACATATTCGCTAACGTCTGCGTAACTTACTTTCTATACATCTCGCTCGCACTAACATGCCAGTATGAGCGAGATGCTTAAAGTAAGATACGCTCACGCTTGCGAATATAGGACGACTCACGCTAGACCGTGCCGAGCCCGGGCCGGGCCGTCCGACATGTCATTTTTCTCCTCAATTCTGTCATACGATGATATTGATGATCCTACCAGGGCCGTCTTAAACTATGCTGGGGCCCCCGGGCCCATAAGAATTTTGGCCCTTTTGGAAAGTAAAGAAAGCTAATTAAACGAACATTTTTATAATATGATCTTCCATTTTTTATAGGTAATCAAATATGTATGTATAATGTTACTGTCTGTCCCTCGGGGTCCCTGAGGATGGAGGCCCTGGGTACGGGCTCCGTGTGCCCTTATGGTAAAGACGGTACTGGATCCTACTGTAACTTTTCACCGTTTTTCAATTAAAATAAAGTCCATATTCCTATTGGAATTAAAAGCTTTGCGAAGGCGGAACATGTATAACCTGTTACTTACATCACTGATTAACTAAGGACCCAATCGGCATGCTAATGTTAATGTAAGCCTTTTGCAAGTGAAAATACACAAACATAAACTTAAATTGCACCATCGTAAGTTGACATGTAACATCTCTGATCTGATTTAAGTATTAAGATATAATGGTTGAAGTACGGGTTACACTCCGGGAGTGCCGACAGGAGTGAAAACTCAATGACTAGTCCAAAATGTCTGCAGCACTATGTATAATTGACCCATCCTCCTTTCTATTGAAAAACTTTAGTTCCGAAATTGCTGGTCAGTGAGCTTTTTAAAATTCGAAATTCTGTGGCGTTAATTGTTTAAAATTCGAATAGAAATTGTAAAGTTACCTTGTAGACCTCGCATTATTCATGTTCGCGATAAACTAAAAAACTACTGAACGGATTTTCATGCGGTGTTCACCTATCAATAGAACGATCCTTCAGGAAGATTATGGAGTATATTTTGTTAAAGTTTTTATGTAGCCCGAAGCCGGGGCAGGTCGCTAGTCTTACTAATAAACCGGATTCAAAAACACGTCATCCCAATGATCTATACATTAAAACCGGGCAAGTGCGAGTCGGACTCGCGCATGAAGGGTTCCGTACCATAATGCAAAAAAAAAAACAAAAAAGCAAAAAAAAAAACGGTCACCCATCCAACTACTGATGACCACTCCCGACGTTGCTTAACTTTGGTCAAAAATCACGTTTGTTGTATGGGAGCCCCACTTAAATATTTATTTTATTATGTTTTTAGTATTTGTTGTTATAGCGGCAACAGAAATACATTATCTGTGAAAATTTCAACTGTCTAGCAATCACGGTTCGTGAGATACAGCCTGGTGACAGACGGACGGACGGACGGACAGCGAAGTCTTAGTAATAGGGTCCCGTTTTACCCTTTGGGTACGGAACCCTAAAAACTATACTGAACGGATTTTCATGCGGTGTTCACCTATCAATAGAATGATTCTTCAGGAAGATTATGGAGTATATTTTGTTAAGGTTTTGTGTAGCCCGTGCGAAGCCGGAGCAAGTCGCTAGTCATACTAATAAACCGGATTCAAAAACACGTCATCCCGATGATCTATACATTAAAACATACCCACAAGAAGTATAATACGTGTATAAATATGCTATTATGAAGCTATGAAGGTGAAGCTATTAAGATCGCAGTGATCTCACCAAGGTCGCTTCTACCTGTTTAGTTGTTCGTGTGTATGAGATGTTAGTTGTTTTCAACTTACGGCTCGATTCGGGAAATGAATTAGAGATTAACTAGATACGATATGTAAGATCAGATATATATTATAGATAAGATATATTATACTCGTAAATACGATTTCATATCTAGTGAATCTCTAATTAATTTCCCTAATCGAGCCGTTACCTTTTATCATACGTATATCTTACGTTTTACTTATGTATTAATACATATGTACTGTTAGGACATTATAGGTACACTCTTAAAACAGCTAGGCATATTTTTGTGTCTACAGATCCTGCACAGTATGTGTACAAAATGCAAGAGTTTAGTGTTAAAATAACCTATTCCTTTAGAGACAGATACTTAAGATCTCCGAGTGAACGCAAATCGAATGCCGTCAGTTCCGTCTATGACGCAATGATGTGGGCGGGGCCTTGACTCGTTTGTATAGAGCCTATAACTAGTATCTATAGTGCGAAATGACGACAATATGAGACGTTCCACGGAAAAAGGTACCTTATGGCGGCCGGCGCTTACGTCGCATAGCGCCGCAATAATATTGGAGCGGCGTTAATAATAGCGTAAGCGCCAACCGCCATAAAAGGTACCTTTACACGTGGGACGTCACATATAGGAACGGCCAAAGTGCACTAATATCTGAACAAGTCGATTTTTCTCTTTAAAATTAACCCTTTAAAATTAATACGAATTATAAATCCATAGCTTAGCAATGATGTCATTATAGTACGGAAGTAGGTAGGTATAAGTGGTATAACTACCTATTAAGACGAAACAGGAGCTGAGTTTTAAATATTTTAGGTAAATATACCCGTCTCGCTAACGGAAGCGGCTCCTAAAACTAGTGCGATAAGGACAAGGCGAAAAATCCTGCGTAAGAATCTCAAAAATCGAAGTTTCGTACTCGACTGTTTCCTCCTCCAACACTTAACCAATCGTAACCAAACTTGGAAATCTAAATGTTTATGAAATTATCTGTGTTGGACCGTTTTGATTTTACGGCTAATTGATATCAGTTTTGAATACTACGCCTCTCATTGCGGCATAGTCAATTAGGCCATATTGGCCATTTTTGAAGGGCTCTAGCGCCTTAAAAAACAAAAATATCAAATAAAGCAAAACGGTCCGACACAGATATTGACAATATTAATCTGTGTTGATAAAATCATTGCTCTAGCATCAAAACCCACGGAGGAAACAGTCGAATACGTTTGTATGGAGAAATGACCACTCCTGTTGACGTGGTGGCTCTTAACGCTGATACAAATATAATTATGGACAAATTTAGAGGAACGCAAAAAAAATACTAATTTTGATGTTACTTTAGATGCTGTACCTAATCCAGTAATTAATGTCCCCTGCCGCGTCTGTCTGTTTGTGTGTAGGTACGAGTATGTATTCATGCGGTTTTCATCTATGAATATAGTTATTTGTTTCACTCGGGGGCAAAGTTGTTGTTTAACCGCTCGTGCTAATATTGATACCCGAGCAAGCGAAAGATTCCAGAATTGGAATCTTGAGCGTTGCGAGGGTTTCAAAGTAAGATGGTTAAACAAAATTTGCCCCCGAGTGAAACACAACATTTTTCACCACACCAACCCGAAGCTAATATTAAATGTAAAATTTCAAACAAAATCAAATTCAAATGAACGTTATTAAATATTTATCATCTAAAATCATCATTTAAAAGTCAATTCTACCAGCAATAATAAGAAAACAACTCAAAATATGCATTTGATTACTTTGCCTCACATGTGAATAAAATGCAACTTTGCTGTCAATTTTTGCAGAGCAAAGTAAGCCTTTCCGAGCTGGTGTGGTGAAAAAGTAATTCTTGAGGAAGGTTTTGGTGTATAATTTGCTAACCCGTGCAACGCCGGGTCGTTAGTATAAGAATAGAACATACGTCAAGGTTACACACTCAGGTTAAAAGGTTACATTTAAGAAAACCTTGTTACGTAACCAAGATGATGTGATAAAATAACTGTTATTGTCTGTTTGGGTAATTCTCAAACCGGCGGAAATATAGACTTAATGTATTGTTTTAGACTATTATCTGACGATTGGCCTCACGTAAGACTAGGGTTGCCAACTTTTTTTGGCGGAATATAGTATTTTCCAGAATGAGGCATTACAAATATACTACATTAAAAAAAAATATAGTACTTTTAGATAAAATACTAAACATGAGTGTAATATACGTTTAATCGGAAATATAGTATTTTAGCGTACTATATATTTTTCCAAAAGTATATAGTACAGAGAGCCAAAATATAGTACAATACTATATAGTATAGTACGGTTGGCAACCCTACGTAAGATAGAAACAAACGTCTAAAGGTGACAGTCCATTTCCAACGACAGCAGCACTACCATTCATTTTACTATGGAAATTGACAATAACACCGACGCGTTCAGTACAGTCAAGGAATTTAAATTCCGACCCATTTCGTACTTTGTCACAGTGACAATCAATATGAAAGCCGCTAGAGACCTCATACGGTTGTCACTGTGACAAAGTACGAAATGGGTCGGAATTTAAATTCCTTGGCTGTACCTAGTGCAGCTGCGGTCAGAAATGGAATGTTATCCTTATGGTGGTATGTACTAAGTAGTGCCATTTTTTAGGATTTAGTAAAGATTTAGTGAGATTACGAGAAATATCTGTTTTTAAAGGATTTCGGCCCGATTCGAGCTTTAAGATACGTCAATTAATAGATATAGAAACGATATGGATTAGATAGATTAGACCAAGAAAAGTCTGCAGAGTTTTTGTCAGCACAGGCACTGCAGTTGTTATCTTAAACGTCAAACTTCTATGAAATTATGACGCATAAATAACACTTGCACTGCGTGTGCTGTCAAAATCTCTGCAGACTTTTCTTGGTCTAACCAGTGGGGAGACACTCCTGACTTCGGTCGAACTCGGTTCCGTTCGGCTCAGCATTGCTCCGAGCAATTATTAGGGTTGGCGCCACTTGACTTCCTTGTGCGTGCACGACCACAGATAAGATAATCACATGAATTTTGACAACCCTAAATAGCCGAAAGGGATACTGCCATATATTAGAAAGGGATAGCATGATTCGACCCTGAATCGCTGTCAAACTTCGGGTTTGTAGGAAGTGTCCTTTCTGTACGGTAGTACTATTATTTCTTCTGTGGTAAAGGTGACAGTCCATTTCCAACGACAGCAGCACTACCATTCATTTTACTATGGAAATTGACAATAACACCGACGCGTTCGTACTAGTAGTGCAGCTGCAGTCAGAAATGGAATGTTACCATTATGGTGGTATGTACCAAGTACTGCCATGCCAAGTAGATTTTATTTGATTTAGTAAGATTACGAGTAATATCTGAATTTTTTAAAGGGTTTCAGCCCGGTTCGAACTTTAACTTTAAAATTAATAGATCTTCAAACGATATGGATTAGATATGTCAGTGTCAAGTATGCAATAATATGTCCTGCATTAAAAAACTATTAATTGAAGTTGTCGCTATCCCTCGAGTACGGTATTAAACAATTTTCTTTGCTAATCCAAGGGAATTCTAGGCTAGGAATTTGGTACATAAAGCGATCATTTTCTTATAATAAATAAGACAAATAAACGCGCCTAAGAAAGGTAAGTATGTACAGGTACACTTCAACCAGGGGCAGTATTACTACCTATACCTATATATAGAATTGCGGCCAGCCCCTTTAAACGCCAAGTTATTTACTGTACACAGAACCATACCAGGGGTGCGAAGCTCCTGACTTCGGCCAAACTCGGCTCCGCACGGCTCAGCATTGCTCCGAGCAATTATTAGGGTTGGCACCACTTGACTTCCTTTTGCGTGCACGACCACAGATAAGATAATCACTTGAATTTTGACAACCCTAATTGGCCGAAAGGGATAGTGCCATGTATTAGAAAGGGATAGCATGATTCGACCCTGAACCGCTGTCAAACTTCGGTTTTGTAGGAAGCTTCCTTTCTGTACGGTAGTACTATTATTTATTCTGTGACCATACATTACTCCAAGCGTTAATTTATACTGTGAACTCACGCCATAAATATGGCTCTACATTCTTCCTGCAATAATTTATGGACTCTACGTCTTTCTAACTCTACCGCTTCTAAGTACCCTACGTAGTTAAATGTTAATTTAAATATATTGATCATATTTATTATTTTTATTACCCATTATAAAATAAAGTCAGAACAAGCTAACTCTGCAGCGATTTTGATTGCACTGTGTGCAAGTGTTAACAAAAAACTTAAATTTCTTAACAAAAGTAAAAAAAATCATAACTGGAAAACTACGCAAAATCGGCTAACATACATGGGGTATATTCTGATATCCCACGAAGTGAGGAATAAAAAAAAATTTGGATGTCAAGGTTTGGACCACCCTGTATAATAATTATATTTACCTTAACAATAACCTTAAAACGCCCTTTATATAGAGGGCTCAATTGTCAAAATAATTCTATCTCGCCATCTTTAATTTAAAAATCAACGACATACCAAACAATTAAAACCAATAAGTACATTAAAATACCCTGAAAGGTCACCTTACCTTAATAAAAAACTTATTTTAATCCTTAACACTTTAAAACTGAACTTTACACTTATACACTTAAGATCCACATTTCATTGCACTGTTGAGAAACAAAAAAAGTTCACATCCTTGGACTGGCCATATGCTCAATTTGTTGTGAGATTTAAAAAGTATAAATTCGAAATTTGAATTTTTGAGGAGTTCGACTAGTCGCGCGTTTTGTTTTTGGTTGTTTTTAGTTTAGTTTTAATTGCGTTTCGTTATCGATCGTCGTTGCGATGGGCATCGCGGCCGCGCGGGCGGTGGTCGGTTTGGTACTGTGCGCATGCGTCGGTGTTGCCAGTGGTGGGGTGAAATTATGGGGGAAATATTATACTCGTATTGTAGTCAAGTGTGTAATCGTTCACCTTGCTACTAAAAGCGTTATTCATAAACGCGAATACTGGCCTGAATTAGATATTAATCGTTTATCTTTATCTGTCATTCTGACTTATGTATTTGTACAAAGGGACAAAACATAATTTAACTAAATCGGGCCCGTAAAGTTTGATGAATGGGTAAGTATTTGGATCAATTAAAATGGGTATTTTTTTTTAAATAGGAAAATGTTAAATGATTATGGAGGTTAAAAGTTTTGCCCGACAATTCAAGTAGAGGTTATCCTTTGTTTTAATTTAAGTCAGGCTTTACCTTACACATTAGTGACCTATGTATTTGTTGATCAATTCTTTTAGATAGCTACTAGATGCAAGCATTTTCGTATTGAGTTTTAGAAAAAAGGTACACAAAGAAATCTCATAAGACAATTCATAAAATAAATTTGTCTTCATTAATTTAATTAGTGCTATTTATTGCTAAAACTATTTCCAATAAAAAAATCGGTCCAGTAATGACGGAGATATGGAGTAACAAATATTAAAAAAAAACATACAACCGATTTGATAACCTCCTCCTTTTGAGATTTGGAAGTCGGTTAAAAAGCGTACTTTATAGTATTTTTCAAACAGCTTGACTATGGTGGTAGATGTCACCTCAATACAATTATATCAAAATCTATTTTGTGCCGATTTTTAGAGCAAGAAATCCCCAAAATTATATAATTCCGCTTGAGCTGGCAACACCGCGCAGGCGCCGTCGCCATCGAAGGCTGCGGCGGTGAACGATTCCTACGATTCTCGCCTCTACGGCGAGCGGGCTAGCATGATGGGGTTTGCTGTCCCTTTCTTTCGCATGTGGACCTTGGGTTCACAGATTTTTGAAACAGTTGTTTTGATTTTTTTGTCGCATAAACATACTCTTGTGGAGAAAACGAGGGGAGGCCTTTGCACAGCAGTGGGACACCAAAGAAGGCTAAAAAATCATTGGCCCTTTTTACTTTTTAAATTTTGACATTCCTTATACACGGTGGCCAAAAATAAGTGCCGTTGCCAGGGAGGTTTTGGGATTATACTGAGCAAATTTGACTATGGGACTAACCCCGAAATCGCGAAAAAAAGTTAGGTACCCGCCCATAGGAAATGGACCAGTCAAAATGCATGAAATAGCCAAATTTGTTTTCGCGATTTTGGGGTTGGGGTTTTGGGGTTGGGGTTTTGGGGTTGGGGTTGTTCCTCAGTATAATCCCAAAACCTCCATGGCAACGGGGATGCACTTATTTTTTGGCCACCCTGTCACAGAATAATTAATAGTACTACCGTACAGAAAGGAAACTGCCTACAAAAACGAAGTTTGACAGCGGTTCAGGGTCGCATCATGCTGTCTCTTTCTAATATATGGCACTATCCCTTTCGGCTATTTAGGGTTGTCAAAAATCAAGTGATCTTATCTGTGGTCGTGCATGCAAAAGGAAGTCAAATGGTGCCAACCCTAATAATTGCTCGGAGCAATGCTGAGCCGAGCGGATCCGAGTTTGACCGAAGTCAGGAGTTTCGCACCCCTGACCCTGTATGAAACGTGTAGCATGCTAGCCCCTCAATGATGTCAGAAGGATATTTAAAAGCCGCACTAACGGGTTTTTTGCGGAGTCCTGCGCCCGTGTATGGCCGCCTTTATGCGGCTTGGATCATTGCTATTAAGTATTTATACGACTAAATGTGCTTTTAAGGTATTATTTAATTGGGTGATAATAAAAAACCGGCCAAGTGCGAGTCGGACTCGCCCATGAAGGGTTCCGTACCAGCAAGTAACTTAATAAAATTGCGGTTTACGGTTTATGACCTATTAAAAAAAAATCTACTTACCAGATCTCGTCCAAACCAATATTCGGTGGAAGTTTGCATGATAATGTACATCATATATTTTTTTTAGATTTATCATTCTTTTATTTTAGAAGTTACAGCCCCCCCCCCTGTAACACATTGGGAGGGGACACACATTTTACCATTTTGGAAGTGTCTCTCGCGCAAACTATTCAGTTTAGAAAAAAATGATCTTAGAAACCTCAAAATCATTTTTGAAGACCTATCCATAGATACCCCATATGTATGGGTCTGTAGAAAAAAAAAATTGTGTTTCAGTTCTAAGTATGGCGAACCCCCAAAAATTATTGTTTTTTTTTCTATTTCTGTGTGAAAATCTTCTTCTATCTTCAAAAGTATAGTTCTTATAGTTCCGGAAAAAAGTGGCTGTAACATACGGACGGACAGACAGACAGACAGACATGACGAATCCATAAGGGTTCCGTTTTTTGCCATTTGGCTACGGAACCCTAAATAGCGGTTGGTGTGTAAGAAAATAAATATTGTTATAGTTCGCTTTTTTTAGCATTAGAAAGAAGGTACTTAAGCGATCTTGAAATGTCATATATGTTATTGAAAAACGCTTTTTAAAAATCAGCAAAAGCAGAGGAATATATCAGCATTAAGCAGAAGAAATATAAATGATGCTATTATATAAATAATTGTAACTTATTTCTAGAATTACCTCTATTCACGTAGATATAGAAATAGTTTGATTTTATAACAGTTTGTTATTAGGCGTATTCTGATTTGAAAAACACGTTATGAATTAGATCTGGATTAGATATCGATTTGGTCAGTCAGTGTTTTATTTTGACGGGTTTTTGCGTCCAAATTTTTTTCCTAATCGGAACTCGATACACCTCGATACCTAATAGATACATATTATTATACCCTTAAATTGGGCCCGGGTATGTCCTTAAACTGCGTCCAGGACCCGGGTATGTCCTTAAACCACGTCCAGGACCACCGGTAGACGGGCAGCAGCGTCCCTCAAATTCGGTGTACTCGACTGCGATCGCCAACCCGCCTGCCAAGCGTGGCGATTATGGCATTCACTCCCCAAAAAAGGGGGAGGCCTATGTTCAGCAGTGGACGTCTTATGGCTGAGATGATGATGAAACGGATCCCCACTATTTTTCTTAACACCCTGTATCTAGACATTAATAAATTGCGTAGATATACCGTATAACAGATGAGATGACTAATAATAATCTCCACAAATAAACATCTCCTTGTATCCCAACAATATTTCACGCAACAACACAACAAGACAAATTGACATATTTAAGAATACATGTATACTCAATATGGCGGATGTCTCACCTTCTCAGAAAAGACATCAACGCGCAAGTTCAATGCCATGTGCGAGCGCAGTCTTATTTTAGTTATTTTGCAATGAATGCCATTTAAATAATATTGTGTAATTTTAAACATTCTCACTTGCTTTAATATTCAATTAATTAATTTATATCTTACTTTAATAATATTATTAAAATAAGTATTAAAGTTATCAGAAGTTCCAGAATTTGTAAAAATTGTGTTCTTAATAAGTATTTTATCATTATTAACACTTCATGTTTTTTATATCCGCACTATGAGATTTTTTTCATTCTACATAATTAACAATCAGGTGTAAACTCATTAAATATTTATAACAAAACCTCAACAAAAACTATTATTTACGAGTCACAGATATTTAAAAATAATTACAATTATAAATCGGTAGGTCCATCTAGTGGTTTGAAATAGAGCTAAAATGATATCTTTGTTCAAAATAAACTCGGCTGAGTTCGAACGCTTTTGTGCAAGTCATTAGTACCTACGAAGCAGTTCCAAGTGTGGCTCATAGATGGCGCTAGTGTTTAGTGATCTAGCTGTCTTGTCAATTACGTAGTTCTGGATATATACACCAGGGGGCACGCATTATAGTGCTTCAGGTAGGTATACTAATCTTTCTAGTGTAGAGATCTAGAGGTCTAGTACTTAATAGATCTTTGACGTGACAAAAACAATTTGTATATTTTTCCAATGGTTTTATTTTATGAACATAAAAAAGCTACAAATAATAATATTCTACAAATAAATAATGTAAAAATCTATAACTAAAACAATAATAGGACCACATAGTCCAATCCTAATTTAGGACTTTTAACAAAATATTTATTTAAATATCTTAACATAATAAATGTCACGATCATTGAGTTTATTACTATAGAGAAGCCATGTTAAACAATGAAATTGTCGCAGTCGCAGCCTGTACCACGCGACCAAAATGTCGCAAGAGCCGTGAAATCCATGGCGCTTAGATCTATTTCCCACTGACGTCCAGCCTTTCGCGGGTACCGTTTTTTGCAGGATCCAGTTTTCTGTAGTATGCATGCAGGATCCCGCAAACAGAATCCTCGTGTGACAGTTACTATATTAGCCCCTATACTACTAAAACGGGATCCTGCGAGAAACCGTACCTGCAAAAAAATGGACGTCAGTGGGAAACGGCTCTTATGGCTCCTCTACACGATGGGCCAACGTCGGCCACTCCAAGGGACGCATTTATGCGTTAGAGGGAGTAAGTGATATTGCTATCTCATTCTACCGCATGGCTGCGTCCCTTGGAGTGGCCGGCGTTGGCCCATCGTGTAGAGGAGCCGTTACACGTTTAGGTCGCGAGACTCACGCTCAGCTTCTATGGTTTGTTGTCAAAACCACAGCAACTCATGGCGCAATGTACTGGTTCCCTGTGCCCGTTCCATACGTAAATATGTAGTAATAATTGTTCAATGCAAGCGACACGACTTTTACAAATCCATGTGTCAAAAATCAACTGTGTCCATTAAAAATTGTTAGTTGTCAAAATTCGTATTTTCTCGCAAACGTTCGTATTTGTCATGCTATTTCAGTCAATCTGAGTACCTACTTTTTGAACCGAGACTGACTGAAATAGCAAGACAGTTTGTATGTTTCCATGAAAATACAATGTACATCTGTAAAATTAACCGGGTTTAACTATGAGGTTATTTCGTCTACTTTAGTTCTTTTTTTAAACAATTTGACAGGTCAGAAAAACTGACAGGCTGATATCGTCCGGCGAACTGGTATTTTGATGCTTTAAAGCCGCTGTCATTTGTCATCTCGGGTTATGTTTTCATATCAACTTCCTCTCGGGTTTTTTCGTCAATCCAAGTTTTAGTATTTTTTTCTTCTCGGGTCGGGTTTAACTATGAGGTTATTTCGTCTACTTTAGGTCTTTGTTAACAATTTGACAGTTCCGAACAAACTGACAGGCTGATCTGTGGGCCTCATATGGATACCAGAGTTGTTATTCAGGATTTATATATTTCTAGGGTTTTACTGCTTTTCTTTTTTGAATATTATCTCTTCAAGGTATTTTGATGCTTTAAAGCCGCTGAGTACTAGTTTTTGGCATTTTGTCATCTCGGGTTATGTTTTCATATCAACTTCCTCTCGGGTTTTCGATTTTACAGTTTGTTGGTCGTTTTTAAGCTGTTAATAATTCGTCAATCCAAGTTTTAGTATTTTTTTCTTCTCGGGTTTTTGTTTTCAATTTATTTTCTCTCGGGTTCATACTTTTAACAGTATATCTGGTAGTTTTTAAGCTGTTAACAGTTATCAATCCAAGTTCTATCCATTTTTTTTGTCTAGGGTTTCTTACACCATAGTGATTTTTTCTTCTCGGGTTTGGACCTTCTAAGGTGTTATAAGCTTGTCGATCCACGGCACAAACTTCTGTATGTTAGTGTATACACCCGGGAGGTGCTCGCGGCCGCAACCGATACCCCACGATACGAGGCCGATGAGGGTGCTCCGCCCGTCCATCTTCATGGTCAGTGGGCCTCCGGAGTCGCCTTGACAGGAGTCTCGGCCGCCCTGGAAATAGAAATTACAATAAAATACAAATTCTCTACATAACACTTCTACTACTAAAAGGTACACACGGGGATCCTATCTCATCGCATAATAATTGACTGTCATAATGTAATGGTACGCATAAATCTCTTTTCGCATATTTTTCCTCCAGCTGAAACATTGAGTACTTTCGAAAATATTTTACATAGGTTGTGTAGAATAGGGTAGGTTAGGTTAGGTTTGTGTTATAATTTTTCAGAAATGTTGATATTTCCAGCACCATAACAATTATGCGAAATGAGTTTTATGCGTAACATTACATTAGGACAATCAATTATTATGCGACCCAATAAGGACCCGTACACACGTAATACATGAAGTGGCAGTAGGGAGATACTCCTGACTTCGTGCATTCTCGGCTCCGTTCGGCTCAGCATTGCTCCGAGTAATTATTACGGTTGGCACAACTTGACTTCCCTTTGCGTGCCCACAGATAAGACAATTACCTGAATTTTGACAACCCTAAATAGCCGAAAGGGATAGTGCTATACATTAGAAAGGGACACAATGATTAGTCCCTGAACTGCTGTCAAACTTCGGTTTTGTAGGAAGTTTTCTTTCGGTACAGTAGCAGTACAATTACTTATTCTGTGACGGAAATAGAGCCTTATTGACCACCGACTAGGGAATGCAATAACCGGCCAAACTTCATAACCGGTTTCGGTTACGGTTATGTCCGAAAAATAACCGAATATCGGTTATAATCGGTTACGGTTACTTTCCACGAAAAATTATAAAATTTACAATTAATAAATTTAAAAAATACAAAAATCTTTATTTTAGTACCTACAGTATTAGGGAATGTGCGTAAAAGTCTTCTTTTTTTAATAAAATACACCAAATACAGTAAAAGTGAAATATGACCTTGGACGTGATACAATATTCATTAAAAATATTTCATAAATAAGGGAAGAAGTAAATTTGGTATATTTTAGTTACAAAAGTCAAGGAATGACAAAAATTATAGTCACAGGCGTAACAGCCAAAAAAGGGAGGATTTTGTAGTAATTAGATGATAAATACATACAATTTAAGTCATAAATAAATAACCGAAAATAACCGTAACCGGTTATTCGAGTTTCCAATATTCGGTTATGAAATTTTGACAAAATATTCGGTTATAGCCGATTTGCATTCCCTACCACCGACAATAAGGACCCCTTTTGTTTGAAAATGGCACAATAGATGTTTTAGTACCTCTAGTCTAGTAGTACCTCTTTATACCTCCTCTGTTCATACCTCTTTATATCCTGCGCAAAGGAACACATCGTGTATGGTCTCTCGGCGGCCGGCGGCGCGGAACCACCGCTGGCAACGCTCGTTCGGGATCACTTCTACGTCCACTTCCTGAAAATAACCATAGTCAAAGGTTAACAATGATATGGGACAACGAAAATCAAACCACTCACATGCTTGATATTTTTCAGTGACCTCTATTATTATAATAAAATAAGGGTGACAGCTGGTAGCTACAGTTACCAAAAGCAAGTGAGTGGTAAGCTTAAAGGCACAGCTTAGAATACATTTAAAAGTGGAAAAAAACATTACTATGGGGTTGAGCACAAATCACGTGAGGTGTTTTCGGCTACTTTTTGACCCCCCCTCCCCCTTGGTGATATTTGGTGAGGTTTTTGGCTACCCCCCTCCCCCCACACAACCTCACGTGTATTTTTTTTAAAGTTTCATTCGCCCTAATTTTAAGATAAATAGTATTGTATACAGAAAATCTTGTTTATTTTTCTTTTTTCGTTAAATAGACTCGCTATTTTGAAGTGCAGAGTGAAGATTTATATTTAACGAAACCGAGAAAAAGTATCTATTCATGGTAGTTTTTTTTTCTTAGTTTCCTTCACTGTAGAATAAGTGTTCCGTGAACAAAGTTTTGTACGGAACACTAAAAATACACGTGAGGTTTAGGTTATACCCCCCTCCCCCAACGTGATCTATCGTGATTTTTTCGTGACTCCCCCTCCCCCTATCAAACGGCGAGTGATTTGTGCACAAACCCTGTGATTATGATTGTGTTGTTGATTTGTGGTTGAGACTTGAACTCACGGCCCCTGGATCGATACTCCAGCGCTCTGCCATCTGAGCCACCAAGACCTCATCCACAGCCAGCAAATCTTTGTTGAGTTTCGTGCGACTCCATCTAGCATCAGTCGCCATCTTGCCGGACTTTATCGCTCTTTAGCGACACTTGCACCAACCATATCAGTAACCGGTAAGCGGTTAAACCGCTCAGTGTCAAATTGTAATGGGAACTCCAGGTTTAACCGGTTAACTCCATGTTAGAGGGATGGTGCATGTGGCGCTTAAAAGTTATTGTCATTGTCAAATGGCTGGGACTTTAAGGTCAATAAATAATTACCTGTAATACTGAAGGTACTGTGCTCTGCCCATGCCTCGTTCGACCCCAGCCTGCCACGGTCGCCATCTTCCCGGCTAATTTGATTTGCTTCTGAGGTAGACACACCTGGAATCAAATTATGATTTTGATTATGAGCATTTAGTAATGAAATAAAACTATTGAAACGGATTATATCGCGTATATTGAATGCATATTTCGACGTTTCGAACCCTTTAGGCTAGGTTCACACGGCGTAATTTTTTCCCGTATACCTACCGTATACGGGATTTTATCGAATACCGTAGTGACAGCCTTTGTAAGGAAACGATCAAAGTCGTTCACACGGCGTCTATGCGGGAAAGCCGTCTAGCCGTCTGAACGATTTTGAACGTCTCTATACAAATTTTGCTGTCACTACGGTATTCGATAAAATCCCGTATACGGTATACGGGAAAAATTTACCCCGTGTGAACCTAGCCTTACAGCGTTCGTGGTCAACGGCTGACCACATATCTACCAGCATTTAGTAAATTTAGACTTTACTTTTCTGAAGTATTTCGGGTCGAAACGCTACTGCTAGTCGTAAGATCTGACCAAGCTCGTATCATAACCAAATCAATCAAAACCTTAAAGTGCGGTAAATTTAGAAAACGGATTAATAAAAAAGTCATACCTTTTTAATCACAATACAGGTGCCATAAATTAAATTAGCAATATTGAGGCCCTTTTCTAGGGACTCTAGCGATTCTAATCCTCAGTTTTTGAGTTTCGCTCGATAGAAAAAAATCACGAACATTAGGTCTAAAATGCACTTGAAAAAATGTTGCTGTAACATGCCAAGTTTCACGTGTTGTAAATTAAGCATGTTGTTGTATGAGACCGCAACTCCGATTGTATGGGAGCGTTTCGGCGACGGGTTCGTGTTACTCTAGCGGGCCTTTCTGTAAATATGACTTACTGGTAAAATATGTTGCTTGAACACGACGCCCCTGTCCAGTTGCACCAGCGCCACGTCATTTCTAAAGTCGGCAGGCTCGTACGATGGGTGCACCTAAAAGTTTACATAAATTTTATATTTTTCTAAATTGTCATTTTTTCAAAAATTTCAAATTTTCAAAACTTTCAAATGTTTCAAAGGTCAAAATTTTCATTTTTAAAATTTTTAAAATTTTCAAAATTTTCGGAGGTCAAAATTTTCATTTTTAAAATTTAAAATTTTTTTAAATATAAAATTTTTCAAAATTTTTAATTTTTCAAAATTTTTAATTTTTCAAAATTTTCTATTTATCAAAACTTTCTATTTTTTTGCAGAACTTTTAATTTTAAAAATGGTTTACTATATATCATAAACCCTAATCCGCATTAGCGTTTGCTTTTTAATGGGGCCAACTAAAGCGGTATTTCCAGGATTCCGCACTCAAAGGATAAAAACCGTACCCTATTACTAAGACTCCGCTGTCCGTCTGTCTCTCACCAGGCTGTATGAACCTCTGACTCATGAACCGTGATAGCTAGACAGTTGAAATTTGCACAGATGGTGTATTTCTGTTGCCGCTATAACAACAAATACTAAATACAAAATAAAATAAATATTTAAGGTTCCTATACAACAAACGTAACTTTTTTGCCGTTTTTTGCGTAATAGTACAGAACCCTTCGGGCGCGTGTCCGACTCGCACTTGGCCTGTTCTTTAAATCCAAGAAATAGTAGTATAGTGTAGTGTAGTAGTAGTGTTTACTTTTATTTAAATAGTTACCTAAAGATACAGACTATAGATCTCGTACACACCGATACAGAGTATAGTTATCGCTATTTTGTGGTTATTTCTAGCACTTTTGGCCTTTAATATAATATTTATTTATTTATTACCTCCTTCCTCTGCACAGCGAACTCCTCATGGGAATACCGTTCCCCGGAATCCCGGACGTCCCACTCGCCGAGACGGACGCGGAGCTGGGAGTTCGGTGTGCTGGAAAATACACAATAAAACATTCGATAAATACGACGACGGTTCTCCTATTCTGCTTCTCCTATTCTGGGCATTTTGCCCTTCGGGAATCTGAAGCAACCTAACGAACCTATCTTACCTATACACGGTGTAACATGAGGAAACCGAATAATTTTAACCACGCATTTCTGAGGTCAAAAGAAGTAAAAAATGTAATATGAGTTTAGGTCAATTTCGCCAAAAAAAAAATTTTTTTTTGATTCGTTTTTTTCAATTTTTTGAATATATAATATAAATTATATAAAAATAATAAATGTTATTGGTAAAATTGTTTTGCAAAGTGTTACTTGTCACTTTTTGACATCTATCAATAAGGATATTTAGACTTTTAGACTACGTCCCTTAAGCAGCAACATCACCATCAAAAAGGCCTTTTACACCATGTAACAATAAAAACTTTTTTTTTTTAATTAATAATATCTGAAACTAGGCGAATATTAAAAAAGTTTATAGGACATTTTTGTCTCTAAATATGATCAGGAATACGCTGTTAAAATTATTCGGTTTACTCATGTTACACCGTGTATATTGGTTTAATGTGACTATCCTCAAAACAATACACAGGAACATTACGATCTGCCTGATCTTACGATCGGCCGCCGACATATGTGACGTTCCACAGAAAAAGGTACCTTATGGCGGCCGGCGCTTACGTCGCATAGCGCCGCAATAATATTGGAGCGGCGTTAATAATAGCGTAAGCGCCAACCGCCATAAGGTACCTTTACCTGTGGGACGTCACATATACGTACTTCAACTCTAAACTTACATAATCCAAAGACGTTGCAAAACCCCAAATTTTGCACACACACCTTTCGCAAAATTCTTTCAAATAAATAAGCATACATTAGCTTAAATTATAGCTCTCATACAATTATCGTTACGAAACTTAGGCTAATGGAGAAAGTATAGCCAATCGTATTTTACAATTGCATTCGGTAATACGTCCATTACTGGAGTGTGAAAGTGACTGGTAATGATTACGTCATGTTATGTTTTGAGTATTGATTGTAGGTGTCGTGAGTGTTGGGGGGGGGGGGGGTCTCTATTAATTAATTTAGTAAGAGGCGAATGAAGTGGATGATAAGAAGCGAGTCGAATGAATGATAAATGTGACGTCCCACGGGTAAAGGTACCTTATGGCGGTTGGCGCTTACGCTATTATTAACGTTGCTCCAATATTATTGCGGCACTATGCGACGTAAGCGCCAGCCGCCATAAGGTACCTTTTGCCATGGAACGTCACAAATGGATATGCAGGTAAAATCACAGAATAAGTAATAGTACTGCCATACAGAAAGGACACTTCCTACATAACCGAAGTTTGACAGCGGTTCAGGGTCGAATCATGCTTTCCTTTTCTAACTTATGGCACTACCCTTTCGGCTATTTAGGGTTGTCAAAATTCAAGCCATTATCTTATCTGTGGTGGTGTGGGGTAATAATTGCTCGGAGCAATGCTGAGCCGAACGTAGCCGAGTTTGCCCGAAGGAAGGAGTTTCGCACCCCTGATAAAGCCACCGCCTCACTTTGTCTTTGCAAATGCCATGCAGAGCTTGATCAGGCTTCAGTCGTATAATTTTGTTAATCTTCTAATATATAGAACCGGTTTTTTTTTTTCTAATATATAACTTACGACCGGTCTGGCCTAGTGGGTAGTGACCCTGCCTATGAAGCCGATGGTCCCGGGTTCGAATCCTGGTAAGGGCATTTATTTGTATGATGATACAGATATTTGTTCAGTGTTGAGTCATGGTTGTTTTCTATGTATTTAAGTATTTATATATTACATATATCGTTGTCTGAGTACCCACAACACAAGCCTTCTTGAGCTTACCGTGGGGCTTAGTTACTTTATGTAAAAATGTCCTATAATATTTATTTATTATTTATTTATTTATAACTTTTTTTTTTTAACTAAAACTAATACCTAAAAAATATATATATAACATAATGTGGGTGACCTAGCCGAATATGTATATATTAGGCTAGATCACCCAGGTCCGAACCCTGTGGAAGGGTTCCCATAAGGGTGGCTGCGTTCCCCCTTTGGATGGTTATACCGATCCGTTGGGCGAGGAACGAGCCAGCCCTACGGTCCCCGGTGACCTCAAATATTTTTTTGGAAAGTTGCCGAACTATTTTTTTTTGTTTTTTACTTACGTAGCAACACAATGCGCCGCAGTGATGACCCATCGGTCCGAAATAAGGGCGCCTCCACACGCCAGCTTCTT
The DNA here is from genome assembly GCF_963556715.1 of Cydia fagiglandana. Lineage (NCBI taxonomy): Eukaryota > Metazoa > Arthropoda > Insecta > Lepidoptera > Tortricidae > Cydia > Cydia fagiglandana. The sequence goes on from NC_085956.1 coordinate 8,670,914, forward strand.
GCTAAGGAAACCCGACTTGATGAGGGCCGCTTGCCACGGGTGCGACCCGAAACCCGTGGAGTGCCCGCCGACGATCCGGTTGGAGCGTGTGAAGTGCTCGCCGCAACCTGAAATATGTGAGGGGTCCTTTAATAAATAGGACTTGTTCTTCTTCGTTTTGAAAGGTATAGAGATACAGATGTATTGCATAATTGTTTTCCATCATATTTTCTCGGAAACGTTCGTATTTGTCATGCTTTGACGACCGGTCTGGCCTAGTGGGTAGTTACCCTGCCTGCGAAGCCTATGGTCCTGGGTTCGAATCCCAGTAAGGGCATTTATTTGTATGATGATACAGATATTTGTTCCTGAGTCATGGTTGTTTTCTATGTATTTAAGTATTTGTATATTATATATATCGTTGTCTGAGTACCCACAACACAAGCCTTCTTGAGCTTACTGTGGGACTTAGTCAATCTGTGTAAGAATGTCCTATAATGTTTATTTTTTATTTTTATTTATGCTATTTTAGTAATTTTTTTCATTATTATGAGCTCATATTATCCCACTGTTGGGCAAAAGCCTCTCTCTTATTCTTCCACGTATCGTATCCCTATCCTCAGCAGTCTCCCACCAGTCTCTGGCAAAGGCGTCAAGTTCGTCCCGCCATCTACCGAGGCCCCTCAACTTCAGTACTTTTTGTACCGACATGACTGAAATAGCAAGACACGTTCGTACGTTTCCGTGAAAATACGAAGGAAAAATAATTATATGCAATGGATCTTGTACAAGATTTTTATAGACATAATGAGTCAAAAAATACAGAGAGGAAACAATATTGTAAAAAAATATTTTATTTGAAAATATCTTGGGGTTTTTATATGTGTGGGTAGCGTAAAGTATAAGTATGTTCGTGAAAATGCTTGTGTGTTTTAAATGCAAAATGTAAAATATTTCCACCTTCGTAAAATGTAGATGACAGCATTTTGCAAACATTAATGAAATTGTGCTTGATCACGAATTTATATTTACACAAAGCATGTCGGTGCCTCTAATACGACTAGGCAAATCGGTTATTTTTTGTATGGAAATAACCGCGGTTTCGGTTAAAAACCGATTATTTCCATACAAAAAATAACCGATTTGCATTCCCTAAATACGACTACGACTCTAACACGAATCATTTCCTCAAGCAAAAATCAATACTCCTAGGGACTAAGTAAAACTGTAAATGAATAGCACCCTACATAAACAAAAGAAAAACTGGTTACTTAGTGCATTTTGTGAAACACATTTAAGTATTATCAAAATTAATATTTTAATTACAAAATACAATAAAGCAACACTTAAGCACAGTAAACAAGGCTTTTTCAGTCCACTCCAGGTGATAGTTTACTATATAATTTTTAACACACAATAATAAAAAATACCAGCACCCTGGAATACACTTGACAGAAAAGCGTGCTAAAAACAAAAATGTGCATACATAGCGCGAACCCGACTCCAAAAAATCTTTCAAAAGTCAACCGTTGGTCCAAAACCGTCAGTGCATGTGCAATCATTTTATGTGCTACATATAAAATAGGTGTGTGATGATTATGAAAACGCAGTGCTGAAGGTGAAGCGAGAAAGAAAATGGCGAGTCAACTCGAGTGTTTTGCTTTAGTAAGTCAAAAAATATTAATATCATTATCAACAAAAAACAGCAAATAAAAACGTATTTTTTTTTTATAAAAAAGTCATATTTTATATTACTTTTTTAATTTACTAATATAATGTATTAAAAAACTTGCGTCAAAAATGTTTATCTTTTTAATAAAATTTGAAATGAGAAATATTAGAATTAGGTATATTACTTGTTGAATGTTGATACAAAAATGTACTTCTAAAAATGTGGCAGAAATTTAAGGTATTATTTTTATTAAGTGCTGACAATGGAAGTACTAATTGCATAGTCATGTTATAATCCAGAATCAAAGATGTCAACACAGATGAATGAAAAACTGTAACAAAAAAAAACTAAACACTTTAGCCCAAACTAAACACTTGAGCAAACCCGCCACCAAAAAAACCAAAATACCCAAAATCTCACCCGGATAACTAGGTCTCGTATGCTCATTCGTCACTACGGGCACATAATCATCATCACCAAAATACGGCTTCGTCGTACTCTCATGATAAGACGGCTTCACGTGAAAATAGTGATTTTGGTCTGTGTCCCACGGTTTTTCTGTGCCCCAGGGTTTTTGGTCCCATTTGTCGGGTTTCTGGGTGTCCCAGGGTTTTTGGGTGTCCCATTTGTCGGGTCTGTGGGGTTTGTGGTGGTCTGTGTACACGATGACTGGGTCCTCGAACTGGTTTGTGTTTTGGTAGTCGATTTCGTGCGGGAATGTTCCGATGAGTTCGATTAGGTCACCTGTGGTTAATGGTTATGATTGTAGTGTGCAGTGTTGGGTCAGGGACCGGTAAACCCTAGGTCTTTGTAGATAGGATTGTGGCTCTTCAAGCGACCCATTTTTTTAAAATTAGAGACCTTATTTGTGCCTCTTGGACATTCCTAAAACTTGTAATTTCTAATGCACTTCTCTTTAAAAGTTTGCCGATCCCTGTGTTAGGTTGTAAGTCACTGTGAAGCGCTGTTGGCGCCTTTATGTTATTGACAAGTATACATTAATTATTAATATTTAAGCCTAGAGAATATGAATAGACAGTTTTCCATTATGTCAGTTTGTCAACTGTATGTAGGTAGTATTTAGACTTTAAGTATGTTCAAAATACTATCTATAACATGTACAAGTGTTTATATGTTGCAGATTTATTTCATTTCGCACCTCGTGTCGATTTAAAACACTCCCTTCGGTCATGTTTTAATTTACCACCACTCGTTGCGAATTTTCTACTTTCCGCTCTTTTGCTCTGTTATAACACTGATAGTATAGTTTTGATAAGTTTGTATCGTAATAAGCACGCATTATAGTCTAATAAAACATGGTCTTCTCTTCCCAGAGTGACACAAGCCTACGTCACAATAACATGGCCGCTATATATGTATAGCGCTATCGCATATTATCATATAGCGCAGTCGCATGATGACGTAGGCATGTGTCAGTCACGTGACCACGAAAAGACGGGAAGAGTACCAGGCGGAGTATATTATTATACCATGGTACGCATGACTTGACTCGACGTAACCAAAAGTGTTAACATGCTAAACAGCTAAACACGCTAATTCAATAAATAAGCAATAAACATACTTATCGGAACTTATCGGTAAACAAGTAACGTAACGTTACGTGCACGGGAAACGCGTTACTTGACTTATTCAAGAGCAACGCAACCGTTACGGTTCGTTATGCTAGTTTCCTACTGTGACTAACTGCCGTATTCGAACTTCAAGATACATTTTCGTTCCTTTCGGCGTCGAGACCCTGGGTCCGTGGGGTCCTGGCGCCTTGAGTCTCTTTGGAAACCTTTCAAAGAGACTCAGGGACGCAACTGGGGACCCGAGAGCTGGCAGTTACCTCGCTCAACGCTTTAGTCTGGCAGTTCAGCGGGGTAACGCAGCCAGCATCTTGGGGACCTTGCCACAGGGGCCTTTTTTAGATTTAGTTTAGATTAGTTTTATTTTATTTTAGAATAGTTTGTATTTTAGTTTAAGTTTAATTTTAAGTTATTTTTATTTATTGTTTTTTGACTTGTTTTTGTACCATATATATGATTAAAGAATTATATTACTTCAAGATATTCACAAGAGACGACGTACTAGATCCATTCTAGATACGTTATAGTTTAGATATCAACTAGTTCTCTTTTGTAGCCCAATTCGGGCAAACAATGTCACTTTTACGTTAGATAGAGTAAGATATCTATTAGATGTGAATTGGATCTCTAAGTCATATCCTGTCGAAATCGTTCAAGACTATTATCTCCGGAATCGCGCAAATGTCAAATTTGACAGGTTAGATCTTAAACATATCGTTATCGTATCTTGGTGATGTCTAAAAGATGTCTAGGTACCTATAATAGATGTCTACTTCATAATCCGAATCGGGCCCAAAACATCCTCCAGACTTAGCATAGTCGCGCTACCCCCTCTGCCACGCATACGGTAATTTTACTCCATGTTCGAGTCGAAAGTGTCTTTGTGTGATGTCCGTGTCTTTGAACGGACCAATCACGGCACGGGACTTCGCTCACCTCATCCCGCGCACCCCCGCATTTTTGGCATTATCGGTTGCATGAAATAATGCTCTAAACTCGGTCTAGAGGATTCCTAGTCTATGCCTGACTGTGACTATAAGCTGAGGGCCTACTGCGAACCACATTCGACGTGTTGCCTCCCTGTCACACTTACGTACGAATTTACAAGTGCAACAGAGAGGCAACACGTCGAACGTGGTTCGCGGTAGGCCCTGTGTAGGTATATAAGAGTATAGGTAACTATTGTAGAATATACATATTATACATATAGAGCGTTAAGCATAAGATGTATAATATTGCATGTCAAAAAACAAAAACGCGACTACAATCAGAATAATGTCAAGTATCATTGGAAGTATTGAATTCCTAATTAATATAGGTAGGTATGTGATTATGTGAATTGTTACTTTTTCATATTCTAAGATATAATATAAAAACCCACCGTAAAGGATGACTCACGTTAGACCGGGCCGTGTTCGGGCCGGAGCTTCCGGCGCTTACTTTTCTATGACATGACAGGTGATCACGTGATGCTTTCTATAGAAAACGATGCGCCGGAAGCTCCGGCCCGGACACGGCCCGGTCTAACGTGAGTCATCCGTAAGTCCTAAATGCATCTTTTCGTATTTTCCAGTCCACTCGTTACGTTTTGGAATTGTCAAATAATATTTATTTATTTATTCAAAGTCAAGTCAAGCCTTAGTTCGCACCCTAAAGCCGCGTTACCGCTAGAGATGAGGACTTTTTACCGTTTTCTGCGTAATGGTACGGAACCCTTCGTGCGCGAGGCCGACTCGCACTTGCCCGGTTTTTAAGAACCAATAGAATCACCGCATGCGAGGAAAACAAATGAAGTGATTCTATTGGTTCTTAACAAACCCATCTCTCGCTACGCTTCACGTGGTGTTTTCCATAGAAAACGAAGCGCCGGAAACTCCCGGTCCGGCCCGGTCTAGCGTGAGTCATCCTTAACCAGGCGTGGCTCACTTCGCGATTTCGTCGCGTCGCTACAAGTACATGCGGCCCACACCAATTTTGGTGTCTAGCAGTAGTAGTTGCCGCGCACCGCTACGGAACGGACGCCTGCTCGCGCTTGCGCCATCTAGCGGTCATATCTGTCTCAGGGCTGCCAGTACATAAATCTTGATTATGCGATCCTGTGCCCGCAATTATACGAAATTCGATTGCATTATACGAGTACAAAAAAAAACTATTATTTTAAATCGATTTTTTAATAACTGGTGAATTTCGGTGTTTGCGGTAAGCCCCCAAATTGCGGGGATCTTTCTCTTTTACTCCAATGACAGCGTAATAAGAGTGACAGAGAAAGATGCCCGCTATTTGCGCACTTGGATTTTCGCACGTGTATTTAAGTAGTTGCCGTTCCATTAAATCGTATAACAGTATTGGCACACTGTTTTTTGAAGCATTGACAGTAGTTTAACATCGGTGTTTTTTTCGTATCCAATTATACCGATTGACCAACTATACGACATGTATACGAAAATAATTTCATTATACGAATTTCGTAGCCTATTATACGATCTGGCAGCCCTGATCTATCTAAATAGACACGTTTTTTTGAGAGCGAACCTTCTGTACCTAGTACCATAGTCTAATAAAACATGGTCTTCTCTTCCCAGAGTGACACAAGCCTACGTCACAATAACATTGCCACTTTATATAGCGCTATCGCATAATTATAATATAGCGCTGTCGCATGATGACGTAGGATTGTGTCAGTCACGTGACCACGAAAAGACGAGAAGAGAGTACCAGGCGGAGTATATTATTATACCATGCCTAGTACTATTTATTCTGTGGCATAACTCCCAACACTGTCTGAATAATTGCACTAACTTCCAACACAGTCTGAGTAATAGCTTAGTAAGATACTCGTAACAATAAAGCTGTCCACCACGCTCCACTGGAGCACTTTCAATCGGTTTCACTGCTCGAGGCTCGGGACACGGGAATATAGTCTATAGGCGTGTTTCATGGATGTTACCTAAGTATGCCTCCCATATTTCGGTTGTCTAATACTCATAGTACAGTCGCCATCAGATATATCGGAGCGGCCAAGGTATTCACAATATCTGAACACGCACTGTAACGCCCTGACAATAGAGGCGTGTTCAGATATTTGTGAACACCTTGGCTGCTCCGATATATCTGATGGCGACTGTACAAAGTTTGCTAGGCGGCTAGATAGATCTGCGTATGATTGTCCCAAGATATTTATGTATTCAAAAGCAAGATCTAAATTATAACTTAGTAAGATTTACTTAGTTAACGATACAGCTGTCATCTGTCCTCAAAGTATAAACAATTATAAATCAAAGTCAAGCTTGAAAGTCCTACATAACTAATACTGTCTGAATAATTGCACTAACTCCCAACACAGTCTGAGTAACAGCTTAGTAAGATACTCGTAACAATAAAGCTGTCCACCACGCTGCACTGGAGCACTTTCACTCAGTTTCACTGCTCGAGGCTCGGGAGACGGGAATATAGTCTATAGGCGTGTTAAAGCATGGATGTTACCTAGGTATGCCTAAGAGTGTATTCGGTTGTCTAATACCCATAGTACAGTCGCCATCAGATATATAGGAGCGGCCAAGGTGTTCACAATATCTGAACACGCACTGTACCCTGACAATAGAGGCGTGTTCAGATATTTGTGAACACCTTGGCTACTCCGATATATCTGATGGCGACTGTACAAAGTTTGCTAGGCGGCTAGATAGATCTGCGTATGATTGTCCCAAGATATTTATGTATTCAAAAGCAAGATCTAAATTATAACTTAGTAAGATTTACTTAGTTAACGATACAGCTGTCATCTGTCCTCAAAGTATAAACAATTATAAATCAAAGTCAAGCTTGAAAGTCCTACATAACTAATACTGTCTGAATAATTGCACTAACTTCCAGCACAGTCTGAGTAATAGCTTAGTAAGATACTCGTAACAATAAAGCTGTCCACCACGCTCCACTGGAGCACTTTCACTCAGTTTCACTGCTCGAGGCTCGGGAGACGGGAATATAATTTCATAGCTGTTTTGCTGCGCCATACAGAGTGCTGGTGGCCTAGCGGTGAGAGCGTGCGACTTGCAATCTGGAGGTCGCGGGTTCAAACCCCGGCTCGTACCAATGAGTTTTTCGGAACTTATGTACGAAATATCATTTGATATTTACCAGTCGCTTTTCGGTGAAGGAAAAACATCGTGAGGAAACCGGACTAATCCCAATAAGGCCTAGTTTACCCTCTGGGTAGGAAGGTCAGATGGCAGTCGCTTTCGTAAAAACTAGTGCCTACGTCAAATCATGGGATTAGTTGTCAAGCGGACCCCAGGTTCTCATGAGCCGTGGCGAAATGCCGGGATAACGCGAGGCAGAAAAAAAAAAGACAGAGTGGAAAAAAATTATGGGCCCTGGAGGGAAAGTGCCTTAAAATCTTAAGGTTGCTAATTTTACTTAAAGACTTTACAAGATTGCACTGGACCGTCTGTCTGTCTGTCACCAGGCTGTATCTCATGAACCGCGAAATTTTTACATGTGATATAATTCTGTTGCCGCTATAAAAACAAAAATACTAAAAAAGTACGGAACCCTCGGTGGGCGAGTTCGACTCACACTTGTCCGGTTTTGTATATTGTATAAGTATAACGAAAATTCAATCTGGATCTTTACCATACGCAGAGAAGAGGTTAAAATACTAACACTATATTTAAAGCTGAGATTTTCGTTATTTTTAGTCGATTCATATTCAATTTTAAGCTAAAACTCGCAAATTATAAGAGAGAATTACGCGAAAGTAAACAAAGAGTTGCGTAATGGGTCGAATTAGTGCCCGGAAGGTAACGCGGTGTTTACCGGCCCGTGAATTTTGTCGGTCCAAGTTAGAAGCTAAAGCGAGACGTTACGTCGATGGAACTTTTATTGTATTGCTGTATTTATTAAATAATGGCCTTGGCACCGGCTTGAAGAAAACAAATTATTGGACAATCCCTGTACAAAAGCGACCAGTGGCGGCGCGTTAAACATATCCATAGGCAAGCCGGGGCTAATTTGGCTTACATATTTCCTTTACAACTCTGCTCAAACGTCCAAAAACAGGCAAGCCGGTGGGAATCGGCTTTTATGGACGCGTCGCCACTGAAAGCGACTTCAACCAGGGGTGCGAAACTCCTGACTTCGGTCAAACTCGGCTCCGCTCGGCTCAGCATTGCTCCGAGCAATTATTAGGGTTGGCACCACTTGACTTTCTTTTGCATGCACGACCACAGATAAGATAATCACTTGATTTTTGACAACCCTAAATAGCCGAAAGGCATAGTGCCGTATATTAGTAAGGGACACCATGATTCGACCCTGAACCGCTGTCAAACTTCGTTTTTGTAGGAAGTTTCCTTCTGTACGGTAGTACTATAGTTGGTCAAGCAGATCTTGTCAGTAGAAAAAGGCGCCAAATTTGAAAAATGTAGGCGCAAAGGGATATCGTCTCATAGAAAATTTGAATTTCGCGCCTTTTTCTACTGACAAGATTTGCTTGACCATCTATATTAATTATTTTGTGCTTCAACTATGACCCCCACCTATGACTATGATGCTTTTGTGTTAGACGCCGTGTCAATGTCAAATACTAAAGCTGTCGGACGCCACGTCACGGATTGTGTCAAAACTGGAATTGAATTTTATGCATATTTTATGCACGTAGGTCTATGTTGCTCTGTGGTCTGTGATGGATCAAAATCGCTGCAGACTTTTCTTGGTAAACTCCTAAAACCCAGAGACATTTTTGCAGTTTTGCATTTCTTTTATTCCCTTATAGTTCTAAATTCGATTTTAGTTTTTTTTAAAGGAACTCAGGACTTAGGAGACTAACTGTATGGTGTTTAGCAAAAATGAGTCATCCCACATCCATTTTGCAATGAAATTTCAACTTTATGCGTCAATTTTTTGAGTTGACATCTTATTGAAAAACCGGGCAAGTGCGAGTCGGACTCGCGCACGAAGGGTTCCGTACCATAATGCAAAAAAAAAAAACAAAAAAACAGCAAAAAAGAAAACGGTCACCCATCCAAGTACTGACCCCTCCCGACGTTGATTAACTTTGGTCAAAAATCACGTTTGTTGTATGGGAGCCCCATTTAAATCTTTATTTTATTCTGTTTTTAGTATTTGTTGTTATAGCGGCAACAGAAATACATCATCTGTGAAAATTTCAACTGTCTAGCTATCACGGTTCGTGAGATACAGCCTGGTGACAGACGGACGGACGGACGGACAGCGAAGTCTTAGTAATAGGGTCCCGTTTTACCCTTTGGGTACGGAACCCTAAAAATTAATGTGGGTTGACACATTATTGGGTATCGGCATCCTCTACCTCTCTTAACTTATGCCACAAGAAAGCACTAACTCTCGTACTTATATTTACTATACACCTATTGTGTGCAAATGTCCCTATATTGCGAAACAATGGTTTGCACATCACGTGTCATGTGACATAAGATTTGGTGAATCTTTTTAATCTGTGCCCTCATTTTTAGAACAATAGGGCACGATTTCTGCCCCTGGCCTCTTTTTCTATAGCTTTAAGTCGAATATGGGTAACATTATATTATTTAAAGTGACAGTTTAGAAATAACATTTAAGGCATTTATTTTATATGAAAGTTAGTTATACTGCCGTATTCGAACTTCAAGATATTCACAAGAGACGACACGTACTAGATCCATTCTAGATACGTTATAGTTTAGATATCAACTAGTTCTCTTTTTCAGCGCAATTCGGACAACCAATGTCACTTTTACGTTAGATAGAGTAAGAAATCTATTAGATGTGATTCTGCGGAAATCATTCAAGAGTATCTCCAGAATCGCGCAAATGTCAGATTAGACAGGTTAGATCTTAAACATATCGTTATCGTATCTTGGTGATGTCTAAAAGATGTTATAGATGTCTATTTCATAATCCGAATCGGGCCCCTAGTTTATGGCAGATCTAGAAGTGACAAGCTGTGGAATGCCATAAGTCGTAGGCATTGCAAATATTATAAATGAATTAGAGATTCACTAGATATGAAATAGTAAAGATAATGTGACGTTCCATGGCAAAACGTACCTTATGTTGGCTGGCGCTTATACGCTATTATTAACGCCGCTCCAATATTCAGCCGGGGCAATGGTACCTTTTGCCGTGGAACGTCACATATCTTTACTATTTCATATCTAGTGAATCTCGAAGTCGCTTCCCGAATCGCGCCGATAGCCATTGTAAATATTGTAGAACACTTGAGAAATATTTACTTACAGAATATTTTTTTGATTATCAATTCATATTATGTTACTTATATGAATTATTAATATTTTTATTAAGTATATGTATAAGGTATACCTATTAGGAGTTCTTAAAGTGTGTTTCATGTATCTTCATTGGCTAAAAACAACACTTAGCGCATTAATATTGGTATGTGTTGTATAAACATTTTTTTTAAACTTACTAGCATTATGAATCGTAGGTGCGACCTCTGCAGGCCGTTCTGTGGTCTCTCTGTCCACGCAGCAGGCCCATATCATGCCCCCAGAGCAGAGGTCCATGGGTTTTCCGCCCCCTAGGACACAGGATATGCTGAGTCCGCAGGGGTACCGAGAGCCTCGGTAGCGGCATGTCTGGGGGATCACTGGAAAGAGAAAATAAGGGGTTTTAAAAAAATTATAAAAATACGGTCAAGTGCGAGTTGGAGTCGCGGACGAAGAGATACCACGCAAAGAACGGCCAAAAAATCACGATTTCTCGTAAACACAGCAAACAAAGTAATAATCTTTATATAATAACATTTTTAAAACATAATAATTAATAAACAATTTCCATTAAAAAAATCGTTTCTAATAAAAATATATGAGAAATTTCCGAAGTACAAGTGGAAATTTCACAATTTCAGAAATTTTAAGATGATACAATAATTAATACCATTATTTAGAACCTGACAAGTTCAAGCTCCATCAAGCATAAAATATGCCCATAACTTCATTATCCTATAATTTGCATGATCTATATAGATCGTAGATCATAATACTCTCGCCCGTGCGCGCGATAGTGAAACGATCGAGGGTCGTTCACCGCCATATTGATCTATAGATCATTGCGTGCGCATAGCGTTACGTGATTTAAGTAATGGTTATGGTCGATTCCTGTTTTATTAGTAAACATGGGTGTGTAAAATATTGAGTATAGGTATACTATAGTTTTTAGGGTTCCGTACCCAAAGGGTAAAACGGGACCCTATTACTAAGACTTCGCTGTCCGTCCGTCCGTCCGTCCGTCTGTCCGTCTGTCTGTCACCGGGCTGTATCTCACGAACCGTGATAGCTAGACAGTTGAAATTTTCACAGATGATGTATTTCTGTTGCCGCTATAACAACAAATACTAAAAACAGAATAAAATAAAGATTTAAGTGGGGCTCCAATACAGCAAACGTGATTTTTGACCAAAGTTAAGCAACGTCGGGCGTGGTCAGTACTTGGATGGGTGACCGTTTTCTTTTTGCATTTTTTTCTGTTTTTTTTTTGCTTTATGGTACGGAACCCTTCGTGCGCGAGTCCGACTCGCACTTGCCCGGTTTTTTTAGTTGATATTCTGTGCCATCCGAACAGTAAGTCTATTACCTAAAGTAGGTACTGTGTTGATTAAAATTTTGAATAAATATTCACTTGATTTAAAATGTTTAAAAAGGGCTGGTGGCCTAGCGGTAAGATAAGAGCGTGCGACTTTCAATCCGGAGGTCGCGGGTTCAAACCCCGGCTCGTACAAATGAGTTTTTCGGAACTTATGTACGAAATATCCTTTTCACCACACCAGCTCGGAAAGGCTTACTTTGCACTTCAAAAACGAATAGCAAAGTTGCATTTTATTCACATGTGAGGCAAAGTAATCAAATGCAAATTTTGAGTTGTTTTCTTATGTTTGCTGGTTGAATTGACTTTTAAATGATGATTTCGGATGATAAATATTTAATAACATTCATTTGGATTTGGTTTGGTTTGATGTTGTTTGATATTTTACATTTAATATTTGCTTCGGGATGGTGTGGTGAAAAATTTTGTGTTTCTCTCGGGGGCAAATTTTGTTTAACCCTCGTGCTTAGAAACCCTCGCAACGCTCAAGATTCCATTTTCCATTTTTGGAATCTTTCGCTTGCTCGGGTATCAATATTAGCACGAGCGGTTAAACAACAACTTTGCCCTCTTGTAAAACAAATAACTATTGATTTACCAGTCGCTTTTCGGTGAAGGAAAACATCGTGAGGAAACCGGACTAATCCCAATAAGGCCTAAGTTAGGCCGCCTAACCCTCTGGGTTGGAAGGTCAGATGGGAGTCGCTTTTGTAAAAACTAGTGCCAAGCTAGTTGTCAAGCGGACCCCAGGCTCCCATGAGCCGTGGCAAAATGCCGGGATAACGCGAGGAAGAAGAAGACTTGATTTAAAATGTCCATTACGAAAATCAAAAGAATGTCCATTACGAAAATTAAATAAGATGTCGTAAACACATACACGATCACAAACAGGTTATCAAAATAAGAAAGTTAAAAGCCGCTGTGACGTAATTAAAATACGACATTTGTCAGTCATTGTAATTCTGTGACACGACCCATGATATCACTAACCGACTTTCCTTGCTTATTTTTACAAGCTTTTATTTAGTTTCACCTGACCGTTGTCTGTCTGTCACGCGTATTCGGGAAACGAGATAATCACAAGATCTAGAGACGATATAGAGATCAACTAGATTTACATTAGATATCGACTAGATGTGACTTGGATATCTAAGTCATAACTTGTCGAAATCGTTCAAGAGGACCTCCAGAATCGCGGAAACGTCAAATTTGACATATTTATCTTGTCGAAATCGTTCAAGAGGACCTCCAGAATCGCGGAAACGTCAAATTTGACATATCTATCTTACAAATATCTTTGAATTATCCATATCGTAACTTGTTGAGCTCTAGTAGAGATCTAATACATTTTCAGAATCGAGCCGTGTGTGTAATCAAATCTTGCAAGTTAAATTTGATCCACATCCCGGTTTCCGATTGAGCTGAAATTTTGCATGCATGTATAAATCGGATGACAATGCAATATTATGGTACCATCGAGCTGATCTGATGATGGAGACAGGAGGTGGCCATAGGAACTCTGCGATGAAACAACGTAACCTACATATTGAAAAGGATTATTGGATAAGGAATAAGAATGAAAACTTTGTACATTGTACCCTTATTTATGCAAATAAATATTTCGATTTGATTATATCGCTTAGGGCTACTTGCACCATCCGACTAACCCGGGTTTAACCGGTTAAACCGTCAACTCAGTGTCAAATTGTACTGGTAACCATGGTAACTCCAGGTTTAACCGGTTAACCCCGAGTTAGTGGCATAGTTCAAGTGGCCCTTAATTGAAAAAAGAAACTGATTTGACTAGTAGTCAAATACCCTATTGGACAGTCGCCATCAGATATATCGGAGCGGCCAAGGTGTTCACAATATCTGAACAAGCACTCTAACGCCTTGACAATAGAGGCGTGCTCAGATATTTATGAGCACCTTGGCCGCTCCGATATATATGGCGACTGTACGGTTGACTGAGCAGACTTCGTAATCGCTACTAAGTAGTCATTCATATAGAAAAAAGCCAGTGGGGGCCCGATTCGGATTTTGAAATAGACATCTACAGGATTCAAGAGACATGAGCAGGACTAACACTGCGCATTTCGTAAATTATAAGCAACTGTTTCCTATCACTATTATTAGTGAGGTTAACGTTAATTTTCTAGTCGTGTTAAAAAAAAAAGTTATTAATTTATTTACGACATGGATGGTCACCCTAACATTAGAATACTAAACTACCGATATTCTGTGTCAAATTGAATGTCATCACTGTCATCACGGTCTGGTTACTTTTGAGAACTCGTATCTCACTCAGGTTTGTAAAAGAGGTTCTATGTTCCTTAATTAGGTCTCGTAGGGTGACCATTATTGTAGAGAAATAAATTTGTCCTCACCAAAAAGTTGGAAAATAGGAAAAAGTGTGGTTGTTTCGACGGAAATACGACGGTGATCGATCAATTACCAGTTACTGAGTGTGCAGAATTAGTCCTGCTCACATCTCATGAATCACCCTGTATTAGACATCACCAAGATACGATAACGATATGTTTAAGATCTAACCTGTCAAATTTGACATTTGCGCGATTCTGGAGATACTCTTGAACGAATTCCACAGGATATGACTTAGAGATCCAATTCACATCTAATAGATTTCTTACTCTATCTAACGTAAAAGTGACATTGGTTGAACGAATTGCGCTGCAAAAGAGAACTAGTTGATATCTAAACTATAACGTATCTAGAATTGATCTAGTACGTATCGTCTCTTGTGAATATCTTGAAGTTCGAATACGGCAGTGTCGGTACGCGAAAACCGAAATTCGCAAATTGCGGGGATCCAATGAAGGCGTAATTAGAGTGACAGAGAAAAATGCCCGCAATTTGCGAACTTCGATTTTCGCATTTATAGCCCAGGTTTAAGGTTTCATAATAAGTCGAAAGTGGAGGTCCCGTGCAAAATCGCCTTTTCATACAAACGTAGTCCTCATTTCCTCTGTGCATATTGTCATTAAAATATTTTGACACAATTTGTTTTGTTGTATATCAACCACAGCTATAGAGGCATAGCTGTGGTTGATATACAATAACGTTTGACTTTTTTCGATTTTTAGGGTTCCGTACCTCAAAAGGAAAAACGGAACCCTTATAGGATCACTCGTGCGTCTGTCTGTCTGTCCGTCCGTCTGTCACAGCCTATTTTCTCGGAAACTACTGGACCAATTAAGTTGAAATTTGGTACACATTTGTAAATTAGTGACCCAAAGATTAACATATTTTTTTTATATTTTTAAAATTCATAGGTTCGAAGTTATTTAAGAAAATAGCCAAAAAATGTCCCTTCTCCCCCTTTATCTCCAAAACTACTGGGTCTAAATAGTTGAAAAAAATACTCAAAATAGTTCTTTACCTATAGATGACAGGAAAACCTATTAGAAATGTGCAGCCAAGCGTGAGTCGGACTTATGTACGGAACCCTAGAAACGCGAGTCCTACTCGCACTTGGCCAGTTTTTTTTATGATAAAAATTAGGAGCGAAAAACAGATTTCATACAAATTTTAGTAGGAAATACGACTCAAAACTTGTCATAAATTGATGAAAAACCTTTTTTGTTTTCTCTTTGTTCGATTTGTTGCTGTAAGTGTTGTTGCGACAATAAATGACTTTTTTTTTTCTTTTTTTAGACCGCAGTGATTAATTTTCTAGTGAAGTCAGTTTTCTGTATGTCAGCATGTCAGCAATGTCATGGTCGCGTTTTTATCACCTGTCATGTCATGCGTCACTTTTGCACTTGCATACCGTAAAACGGGGTCAACAGAAAAGTCGCGGGGTGAATAGAGAAATTTTGAAATTTTTTTTTCAAGTTGTTATATGGTTGGTTATTTTGGTATATTTTATGTTTCTTTCCTTTATGTTTCTTTATTTTAGTTTTTGTCTGTTACCTTCCGTGAATATTTCTCACTTGATGGTCTCATCGGAAGATCAGCGCTGGAAGTCGCCAGCAACATGCTGAGATGGTACCATTTCGTGACACTTTATTTTACACTGTTTTTTCTTATGTATGTCTGTTCTCTGTGTGTTTACGAATAAAAACCTATTCTATTCTATTCTATTCTATTCTATTCTATATTTAAAAACGTACATGCGTGTGCGTACGTACAAACGTACATGCAATGGAATGCGTATATAGAAGACTATTTATTCTCTACATTGATACTAAAAGAACTTAATCAAACTGCCTAAAAGTTAGATATTTTTGACTCTGAAGTAAGGTCTCGCTGGGGTCAGAAATGGAGCCTGTCTGAACTTTGTTCTAGGGGTAAATGTTTTGACATTAACTAAGTAAAAGTTAGCTAACCTGGTAATATATTATCTGTAGTACCTAAATAATAGCACAAATTTTCTCTATAATAAAGCAGTTTTTTTGCAAAAAACGAATAACAAGCAATTTTACGTGATAAAGGGGTCAGTGGACACGCATATGGGGGTGAGTAGTTACGCCATAGGGGGTGATTAGATACAACAAAGGGGTGTAAAGACACGCCTTGGGGGTTAAAAGACACGAAAAAATATTTTTGTGTCAAATAGCTGTTTAACAGATATATATACCATTTGCCAATAGAATATCAATGACCAAATTCGATGCCTATGACAACTAAAACTTAATATTTCTATTCACCCCTTTCTTGTGTCTATCGACCCCGTTTTAAGGATATGGAGAAAACAGGTCCTTTTCTTTGATTTTCTCTGAATTGAGTAGGTAAAAAATTTTTTCACAAATGCAAAATTGAAGAACTAACCAAGACTCAAAAAATGATATCAAAATTTTTACCTTTATCATTTGGATTATTGGCGAAAATCGTCCTTGAAGTTCAAAATCGTGTCTTTTCACCCCGTTTTACGGTACTTGTTAGAACGTGACAGGCATGGTGACAAATGATAAAGAGCCGGCCATCTTAGCTCATATCCTCTAGCCGCCCATACGTCAAACCTTGCCAAGCAAAATGAAATTTTATTTTGTCAACACAAAGTTCAAATTAGAATGGAACAGGAGACCTTTTTATAGGTCTCTGGGCGGCTAGAGGATATGACGGCTCCTATTACAAACAGCGGATGTCGTTACTCGCAATTTGCTCTAATTCGAATTTAATTGTGCAACCCACACAATTACGATCATTCCCTAATTATTATGTGAAAGTTATACTAATATCTCTTTAATAAGTTTATTGTAAATTTAAGTTACATTTAAATCCATCCATCATCCATCCATCCATCCATCCATCGCAGCCCAGCTCCATCGTAGGCCACGTCTACGCCTCGGCTGGTCTGTGGCCATGAGTAAGCCCATTGATAATAAAAAAATAATAATAATAATGTGCATTGACACAGAAATAATGTGTTCATTAGGGTTCCGTACCCAAAGGGTAAAACGGGACCCTATTACTAAGACTTCGCTGTCCGTCCGTCCGTCCGTCTGTCTGTCACCAGGCTGTATCTCACGAACCGTGATAGCTAGACAGTTGAAATTTTCACAGATGATGTATTTCTGTTGCCGCTATAACAACAAATACTAAAAACAGAATAAAATCTGTGCCTCCAGTGTAAAAGGGTTAAACTCAAAAAATGTAATTTTTCAGTATGGCCGAAAAACGTTTCAAACGGTGTTTTCTCTGCATTGTTTCAAAAAAAATTAGGTTTTTGTTTTTAGTTTAGATAGTTTAAGTCATGAATTATAACTTGTCATTTAAATTAACCTGACTTATGTGAAAGTAACGGAAATATTGGCTTTCAAAAACAACTTATATCCCTTTTCACAAAAATAATGAATGTGTGAAAAGGTTAAACTGCACTTTCTCTAGTGTTGCTAAAATCTTTTTGAACTTTTGTGTTGTGTAAAGAAACCATTTTGGGAACTAAATATTGCATTTTTTTTAGATTGATGGTACAAAAAACAAACCAAAGAGAATAATATCAATGTAATTAAAGAGTGACTTAATATATTTAATTACTCTGTTTAAATTGTGAATGGTTACTGAACAGAGTAATGTTGTACTGTTGTACTGTAGTAGTGTTGCACTGACAACAGGGCAGTTGTACTTGTTTGTCTTACTTCCCCATCTTTGTTTTTTTATTTTTTGTTTTTGTTGCACAATTATTTCATAATCAGCCTTTTAGATGTCTTTTCTTCTACAGGACTTTCTTTTTGATATTTGACTTCCACCGTTTTGCACAACATTGACCGACAAAAAAAAATATTTGGAAAGGAATCTAAGTGAACATTAACCATAATCATTAACTCAATTTAGCGAAACTAGATGGTGAAAAACGGTCAAAGTAAATTATTTATACCCCTTTACACATCATGACGTCTTAAAAAATGTTTGTGAATAATAAAAAAACTTAAGTTTTACCGTCATTCACGAACTAGACTCGGTAGTTGAAATAGATCTAAGTGAATTTTGATTTCTTTACACCGAATGTTTCTTGAAATGTAGTTTATTCATTAAGATTAAACTTTACTTTAACTATCGTTCGTAACACGATTCTTAAGTACCAATTTTTTAAACGAGATTATATAAAAATAAATCGTTTTGAACATAATGGTTAAGATTTTTGGCAAACATAAACCCTTTTGCACAATCGATATCTCAGCAATTAGAAGTCGTAGGGCCGTGGGTGTCAGCACAAAAGATGTAGTTTCATGTAATAAACCTTGTACTGGCAAAATTTGTAATTTGGACAAACTCGAGTTTAACCCTTTTACACTGGAGGCACAGAAATTAAGATTTAAATGGGGCTCCCATAAAACAAACGGGATTTTTGACCAAAGTTAAGCAACATCGGGAGTGGTCAGTACTTGGATGGGTGACCGTTTTTTTTTTTGCATTATGGTACGGAACCCTTCGTGCGCGAGTCCGACTCGCACTTGCCCGGTATTTTTTGTTCTTACGTACACGATGTTTCAACCCTTAACGAACACTGTATTTAACTCCTGTATTCAGGTTAGAAGCGCTGGCGACTTGCAATCTGGAGGTCGCGGGTTCAAACCCCGGCTCGTACCAATGAGTTTTTCGGAACTTATGTACGAAATATCATTTGATATTTACTAGTCGCTTTTCGGTGAAGGAAAACATCGTGAGGAAACCGGATTAATCCCAATAAGGCCTAGTTTCCCCTCTGGGTTGGAAGGTCAGATGGCAGCCGCTTTCGTAAAAACTAGTGCCTACGTCAAATCATGATTTAGTTGTCAAGGGGGCCCCAGGCTCCTATGTGGCCGTGGCAAAATGCCGGGATAACGCGAGGAAGAATAAGATTCAGGTTAGTTAAAAGTTAGAACTTGCAGTTAGTAGTTTTGCTAGTATAAAATACTTCTATGTTATCAGAAATCAAAACTTGCCAAAATAGTAGCAGCTTTAATTTAAAGATTCAAAATTGAATATAATGGGAGACTTTTTATAGACCTCTGGGCGGTTAGAGGAAAAAAATATCCAATTATTTTATTTTTAATAAAAAAAAGGTTTGTGCCTATTTAGAACTATGAGAAAAACACATTGAAATTTGTTTTGAAAGATATTTAGAAGATATTTTAGAAAGTGTTAATTAAAAAAAATAAGATGTAATAATTCAATAAAATATTTGTATGTTCGTTAACTTGGATGATCCATAATATAAGTATAAAGTGTATGTTAGCATGCGTAACAAAACTGTCACAATTTATTTTTATAATTAAAATTACCTAGGTACTTTTAATTAGAACCACCCGGTTTTATAATATTTATAGAAGTATATATCACCTGTTTCTTAAACCTTATGTATTATTTTTAAAATATAAATTGACGATATTCATTCTTAAGCTTAAAAAATAAATACTCACTTTTCCCCAACAAATCCATTATGGAATCATCCTCTTGCGACGCGCCATACGAACTATGGTATGACCCCTTCCTTCTTCCCAAAGCATCCAACAATAAAATATCCTTCTCCTGCTCATTCGCCGGCCGTCTCCTTTCCGACTTTATCTCCTCGTCCTTAAGGTCCAAATCGTCTTGCAGCGTCAACACATCATTCTCTATTTCAGCACACACAACACCCAAAATGGCGAACAACAAAACCACCTTGAACCCCATTGCACTGTTTCTTCTTCTAGTTTTGAAATTTTTATTTTTAATTTCGTATCCATTGGTTCGGTTTGCACAACACATCACTGTTCAACGTTCCATTTTAGGTTTTTTATGAGGGCGAGTTTGTTGGTTTTCGCGCGGTCGGCCGTCCGGAGTGCGGACTATAAAAGACCTTTTTATTTTTTTTAAGCGATGCGTCCGCGCGCTAGGCTTGGGAAATCGGAAGTAACAGCCGCGCGGCGACGGAGTTCCTTTTCACTTTCTTGCCTTATTTCCCTGTTATGTTGCCATACTGATTTGGTATAATTATTTAATGGCTAACATTACCTGTAAAATTAACGAGGTTGGTAAATCGCTTTCGTTTTATTTCCTTAATAATATTGATTTAGTGTGCGTGATGTGATTAGCATAAGTGTCGCAATATTTAATTACTTATTATTTTTATTTCAGTAGCTTATAGGTATTAATTTTTTTATTGCAATATACCTGTCTATAATTTTATTATCAATTTTATGTGTAGGGTACCTACACATTGTACTTGTTTAATTTGCAGTAGGTAGGTAATTCTTACTTTAGAAACAGTTTTAAGTAAGTAAGATAAATAAATAAATTGGATGTAGAGTTAGACCAAGAATAGTCTGCAGAGCCCACGCAGTCATCACAACCGCTGCAGACTTTTAGGCCCACTTGCACCATTCCACTAATCCGGAATTAAGCGGTTAAACCGTTAACCTAGCGTCAAATTGTACTTGTAACCATGGTAACGCCAGATTTAATGCAATGCACGGAATGGTGCAAGTGTACCTTATTGGTCTAAGTATACTTTGTCACAGGACTATCTCATTTCAAACATAGACAGAGATAATCATACTATCTTTGTCTTACACTAGTACTAGCACCCAAAAGAAAAGGATGAGTATAGTTTTCCTGCTTCTTACTGACTGACAAATTGGTTTGACCAACTATATTTAATCAATGGAAAATCACATGCCGCTTTTCTCTACCCGATAATTGTGTAAAAAGACAATAACGGCCGTATCCGTTTTCACTAATACCATAGTACCTTTGTGAAATTGGCCCCTTTCCTGCCAATTTCTTTGGCCCTATCAAATACCAATTAGCTGTCAATTTTACGCAATTCAAACCGAAAATAACCTCAACAAATGTCATTACTGAATCACCAACCGATTGTCGACTTTACACCCGTTTAAAAAAGTTGAAATTCTAAATTCGAATGCCGATTTAAAAAATTGAGACATTAAGTGAGAATATAGTTCAATGAAAATTGTACTTTCTTATCATAATGTTAAGGTTGAAGTTGAATTGAATGCTAATGCGTTTATGACGTTTAGTAAGTCAGTGTTCAAATGTTTTGGAAAGCTGAGCGAAAGTTGGCGCCTTGCGAGACTTCAAAACTGTTTGTGTCTTTGGTTAGATACGTTTTGAAATGGACCTTAGGAGTTTTTGAATAAGGTCTCATTTTGAAGGAACCAATTTGCAAAGGTGTTATGGTAGAGTGACAATAAAAGGCTCTGTAGCGTTAATTTGTATAATATACTAGGTACCCGTAAATAAATTGCTTATGTAAAAGCTCTTTTTCGTTTTATAATCGGCTAAATTTGTTATTACAGCCTAGAGATGTCATTTAAGTTTTAAACATTGAATATTTAATTAAGGTTCATTAAAGTATCTTTGATACTCAATTAAGTCTATTTCATGGTAAGTAATTATTTAATGTGTTTTTTTATCGTAATCAAGGCCACTGAAGAACTCAATTACCCTGGCCATTCATTCTAGGTACATACCGGGTGTGGCCTGTAATATGAGCAAAAAATTAAACTTTAGGCTGTACTCCTCATAATGACCAACATTTGTTCAGCGACTTTTAAAAATAACTTATGGTTTGATTTTTAATACACTTTAAAGTTTATTCTAAGACGCAATGTATTGCGAATTCTGTTATGTTTAACCCTTAAATTGGCATTGTGCATCACCGTGTACGTTAGTTAGTAAAAATTCCTGTCATAAACATATCTAATTTCCTAAGCTTTTATTTTCAGAAACTACTTAATAATGATGTTACGAATAGTACTAAAATATGTGATATGGCAAAAAATTGAAATTAACGTCGCTATTCAAAAATTTGTTCGAAGTGGCTACGCTCGCCAGTACCTCTAATAAGTTTTATTAAATTTTAACAACTTTTCTGTATGCAATTTATGATTTGTACGTTTTGTGTTTCATAAGAAAATGGTAAAGTATATGAATAATTGGTAATTTTGTGAGCATAAGGCATAATAATAAAGATAATCACCGGTAAATTAGAATGTACACCACGGTTACCATTGACAAGTTTGTAAATATTCAACTACGGTAACCACCGTGTACGTTGCCAACCTATCTGTACTTAACTTTTGTTTTGAATCTAACGATTTTGCGTGTCCTTGTTTATTTAAAATATTTTTAAACAGTATGCTTTCCTTTCTTTGTCTGTAGTATTTAACACTATGTAGATCGCATAAGATTTTGGCTTTAATTCCCGTAAAAAATGTATGTTCTGATTATGAATCAGATTCCGATGAGGAACCCACGCGCATTCACACAATTCTATTCTGACAATAGCTCTGATCCACCTTCTTTAAATTCTTCTTTGGACAGCTTGTCGGACGAGGATGAGGTCGATAAATACTTTTAATCAAGCACGATTTAATTCTGAAAGCACGTTGATTCTCTTTCGAGCATATTAGAGTTCTACACTCTCCATCCACAGTTATTTATGATGCTTTGCCTACACTACACTTGAACACTCATCGCCATTAGGGTAACAAGAGCTTCATATAAACACGTGAAAATGCCAGCCATACCAGCCTGAAAAAAAAACAGAATTAGATACAGCTTTAGGTTACTTTTAGAACTTCCGGTTTGAACTATTCGAAGGAAATTGTAAAGCGACGGAAGATTGGTAACCGATGAAATGAAAGTTGAGAAACTGTGCCATAAGAAATAGCGTCCTACAGAGTTACAGACAGTCTTTGGTTTGACAACATGGGGCATTTTCCTGAGAGGGGACCGAAAAATGTACGTTACAGATATTGTAAGGAGGGAAAGACGAAATTTTATTGCGTCAAATGCAATATGCTCCTTTGTTTCATCATCGGAGAAACAAAAAAAACCAAATTGCTTTTAACAGTTCCACACTAAATGATGTTTTTTCATAATAATTTACGTTAATTTTTACATAATATTTTACTGGCTTCTTGGCAGCGGTAACCAGCGTGTACATACAAGAATGTTACTTTTCTTGTTATAAAATTGGCAACGTGCATGGTGATGTACATAGATTTTCTGAAAAACCGATAATACTGGATTTTTTTTAACATTTTTCTGTAGACCCCCAGACGGTATTAAATAAAGGTATGCTACTATATTACTTGTTTTTACAAATTTTTACTCTTGCCAATTTAAGGGTTAAGGCGTGACAAGCAACGTCAATCACAATGATATGGCGTGGCAATGGCGTCCATTGAAGATAATATTTATTTTGTATGAAAAATAGGGAGTCTAAATACTTCATAATTTTTAAAAGTTGTTGAACAAAAGTGTCACCGTTTGAGGAGTACAATATATGTTTTAATTATTTGCTCATGTTACAGGCCACACCCGGTATAACCGTCCACAACTTTCATAACATAATTTAATTCAAAATTTTCGTTTATTATTTAGCTAATTTTTAATTATTAATTTATGAACTGAAAAATATTTTTTTTTTATTTATTTTTGAACTTTATTAAAGTTTATTGCACATGAAAAACAACAGGCGAACTTAATGGCTCCATAAAGCATTTTCATTAAATATAAATATGCCAAATCATTTTATCTTCTACAACAATGTCAAGTGGCCGAATGTATGTAACACCACCATGTAACCGCGAACAGAAATCGAAAGTGATTTGAATTCAGAACGCACCACAGACAAAATAATAACGAACGATGTTCCAAACGCTCACTACACTCGCGCAAGCATCCGATCAAGGCCCCGTTGGTTCTTGTTCTTATCTCAAAAAAATCGGATTTTAACACGATTTTACAATAAAAGCTAATTCAAAGTGGCGGCCATTGCTTACAATCTTTGTCTACTAATTCATATTCAAATTCAAACTCATATTACCTTTGGAATCCTCGGATGTCAACTTTTATCATAGTAAGAGCAAATTTTCCGTCGGACGTACCGTTTGAACGACAAGCAAGAAAATGTAAAAGAGCAATTTTTTTTCCACAACTCCTGGAATGGAGAAAACTCGGATTATACAAATTTAGAACCAAGAATAAGACGATTTCCAGCTTGCTGGGAATTAATTCCTGAAAGAATCTAATTTGACTGGACTGGCCTATATTGAATCGCCCGGATTGTGCGAGCATTAGGAATGACGAGCCAGATGATTCACAGCTTTTCACTTTCGCTCGCAAATTGTAACCTCCAGTGAAAAAACGTATCAACTGCGTATTGGTTTTAAACGAAAATCAATTTTAAGAGTATGTTGTTACGACTCATAATGGAATGTTTTGGTATCGTCTTATAAAGATCGTTTAAATATCGAATGCAGAAAACGAATCACATATTTTTAATTGAAATTGAATGCTATATGTATAAGAGAGCATTTTAACAAAAACCGGCCAAGTGCGAGTCGGACCCGCGCACGAAGGGTTCCGTACCATTACGCAATATAAATACATCATCTGTGAAAATTTCAACTGCCTAGCTATCACGGTTCATGAGATTACAGACGGACGGACAGACGGGCAGCGGAGTCTTAGTAATAGGGTCCCATTTTTACCCTTTGGGTACGGAGCCCTAAAAAGAGTGTATAAATTACCGTTTCCGTGACAAAATTAGTCCTGAAATGTTCAATACCAGGTACCTACATTTTTAGAAGTTGTCGAATTTCCATGGGAACAGAAGATATTCTCTATTAATAAATATTATGTAATATGTATTAATAAATATTAAAAACATTATTTTAAATCCCTCAAGATTTTTTCTTGAATTAAATTCTCGTGTAGATTTCAGAAACTAAATGCATTTTCGAGAATATTCTATTACTTGTATAAGTATATAATTGCTTGTTTTGACTTCGTTTTATCCATTTAAATCCTAACACATTAGGTCCTATAAATTTCTCACAAATCTTAATGATGTTGCATAATTTGTAATTAACGATTATCACCTAATTAAAATTGC
Organism: Cydia fagiglandana; assembly: GCF_963556715.1. Taxonomy (NCBI): domain Eukaryota; kingdom Metazoa; phylum Arthropoda; class Insecta; order Lepidoptera; family Tortricidae; genus Cydia; species Cydia fagiglandana. The sequence continues at coordinate 8,696,124 of NC_085956.1, forward strand.
ATTCGTAGAAAATTTGATTAATGTGCTACATGTCGAGATATTTGAACTGAATGAACGAATGAGTGAATGATAATTGACTGGTGTGAGAATGAATGAGTGAATGATAATTGACTGGTATGAGATACAATTAGACATTCTGAAGTGACAGACTTTTGATGAATGTACAATTGTAATGTTAAAGCAGAGAGAATTTGATATAGAGGCGGCGAAGTAATTTTTGTAACAATAAATTTACTGCCATCTTTCGACTATTGATTAAAACTTCTAGAACAGCTGACTTTGATCCTTGTTAAATAAATAAATAATAATAAATAAATATTATAGGACAATTTTACACAGATCAACCTAGTCCCATGCACAGTAAGCTCAATAAGGCTTGTGTTGTGGGTACTAGATGACGATATATATAATATACACATATATACTACTTATATACATAGAAAACATCCATAACTCAGGAACAAATATTTGTGATGAACACACAAATAAATGCCCTTACCAGGATTCGAACCCGGGACCTCCTGCTGCGTAGGCAGGGTCACCACCGACTAGGCTAGGAGGCCGTTGTCGCCATCTACACGAGCATAGGCCAAAGGTATGGCGCCATCTTAGGTTTTGTATGGTTTTCGAGCGATGGCGACCGGATTTCGACATTTGCTGCAGCAATGCAGTTCGCTGTAATGTCACTGCAATAGTGCCGCAATAATTCTAGTGTAGACTGAATCCGAAAGGTACCTTAAAGCAGGGGTGGGAAACTCCTGACTTCGGCCAAACTCGGCTCCGCTCGGCTCAGCATTGCTCCGAGCAATTATTAGGGTTGGCACCACTTGCCAAACCCTAAATAGCCGAAAGGGATATGCCATATATTAGAAAGGGACAGCATGATTCGACCCTGAAACTTCGGTTTTTTTAGGAAGTTTCCTTTCTGTACGGTTGGTACGTTGGTACTATTAATTATTCTGTGCTTAAAGTATGACTCACGTTAGACCGGTCCGTGTCGGGGCCGGAGATTCCGGCGCTTACTTTTCTATGACATGACCGGCAATCACGTGATGCTTTCCATAGAAAACTATGCCCCGGAAGCTCCGGCCCGGTCTAGCGTGAGTCAACCTATACTTCGTTTTTTTTAGCATTAGAAAGAACTCCATAGAAGTAAGCGTACAGATTTTATCAGGCTCTTTAATTGTTAATAATTATTGCATTATCTAATGTAGCACGGTCAATACATATAATTTACTTCAAATTATTACCGCTAAAAGTGCCGGATTTGGACACAAGCTTACTTCTGCGAAGTTCTTTCTAATGCTAAAAAAAACGAACTATAGGTGTGTCTACGCTAGGCGAGCCGAGCACGGGCCGAGCACGAGCCGAACACAATTCGTCTAATGTGGACCGACTTACGAGCGTTTCGTTCGTGCTCGGCTGCGTTAAGCCGACCACTGACTAACAGTCCGCCGGACGATATCGGCCGGTCAGTTGTTCGGAGCTGTCAAATTTTTGTTCTAACTGACAGGCCTATATCGTCCGGCGGCCTGTTAGTCAGTGGTCGGCTTTAAGGTGCTGTTTGGCCTTCGGCCATTTGAAGATAACTAAAGAACCTAACCTACCTTAGGGCCACTTGGACCATTCACTAACCCGGGGTTAACCGGTTAAATCTGGAGTTGCCATGGTTACAAGTACAATTTTACACTGGGTTAATGGTTTAACCGGTTAACCCCGGATTAGTGGGATGGTGCAAGTGGGGCTTAGTGATATAAAAAACCGGGCAAGTGCGAGTCGGACTCGCGCACGAAGGGTTCCGTACCATAAAGCAAAAAAAAAACGGAAAAAAATGCAAAAAGAAAACGGTCACCCATCCAAGTACTGACCACGCCCGACGTTGCTTAACTTTGGTCAAAAATCACGTTTGCTGTATGGGAGCCCCACTTAAATTTTTATTTTATTCTGTTTTTAGTATTTGTTGTTATAGCGGCAACAGAAATACATCATCTGTGAAAATTTCAACTGTCTAGCTATCACGGTTCGTGAGATACAGCCTGGTGACAGACAGACGGACGGACGGACGGACGGACGGACGGACGGACGGACGGACGGACAGCGAAGTCTTAGTAATAGGGTCCCGTTTTACCCTTTGGGTACGGAACCCTAAAAAGTGGTCATTTTGCGTTCTAGACTGTAAGGGATATAGGCAAAATATTACACTAGTCATTTTGCGTTCTATACCGTCTTAATATTCTGAGCACCCAAAAAAAAACTTAATTGCTTTAAATCAATTAAAAACAACCCAAAATAACCCCTCACAGCGTCAGTTATCCTCAAATAAGGCGACTTATTTTAATATTAGTGATGTACCGACTATTGATTTGGCCGACTAGCCGACTAGCCGACTAATCGGCGCTCGAATGGCCGATTAGTCGGCCGACTAGTCGGCTAGTCGGCCAGATAATTAGTTTCGTATAAGTTCAGATAAAAAACAATAGTTTTGCTCCTTTGGTTGCGCTATTCATCATAATTTAGCTTTGCTAAAAGGTGTTCTCTACAGGTTCAAAGACCTATCACAAGAATCCTCGTTCAATTTCTGTCTTTAGTTCTTTTATTTTGCGATCCTGAGCAGACCGTCAGTACAGGAGGTATTTCCAAGGCTCTATTTCCCGTACGTAGTCGCCAGTTAAGAGCCAACAGGAGTGGTCATTTCTCCATACAAACGTACACCTCGTTTTCCTCCGTGGTTTTTGAAGCTAGAGCAATGATTTTTTGAACACAGATTAATATTGTCAATATCTGTGTCGGACCGTTTTGCTTTATTTGATATTTTTGTTTTTTAAGGCGCTAGACCCCTTCAAATGCCGCAATGAGAGGCGTGGCATTCAAAACTGATATCAATTAGCCAAAAAAGCAAAACGGTCCAACACAGATAATTTCATAATCATTTAGATTTCCAAATTTGGTTACGATTGGTTAAGTTTTGGAGGAGGAAACAGAGGAGTACGAAACCTCGATTTTTGAGATTTTTACGCAGGATTTTTCGCCTTGTCCTTATCGCACTACTTTTAGGTGCCGCGCAACGTGCCCTGACTAAGTCTCTAAATTTTGCAATAACATTAATAGTTCCTCATGGCTCCACCATTAAAAAAAAACAAAACCTGAATAATAATAATAAAAAATAACTATCGAACTTGCCAATTAAATTACACGAGAATCAATTGAGATCGACCTGTAGAGGAAAACACCAGCCACCAACATATGATAACGATCAAACGGTCAATTATATGAACAAAAGTTTTCGTATGCAACCTGAATAGGTATTTTAGTAAAATAAATATAAAACATATGGTAAATATTGACTGTTGATTATTTCTTTTTTTTTGTTTTTCTTTCACTAATAAAGTGCCGACTAATCGGCCATTTTTGCCGACTAGTCGCCGACTAGTCGCCGACTACAAATGTGGCCGGATAGTCGGCTTTCCCGACTAGTCGGCGACTAGTCGGTACATCCCTATTTAATATCCAACCCGCGCCGGAAGCTCCGGCCCAGAGCGGCTACCGCGAAAACCGAAATCCGCAAATTGCGGGGATCTTTCTCTTTTACTCCAATGAAGGCGTAATTAGAGTGACAGAGAAAAATCCCCGCAATTTGCGAACTTCGATTTTCGCGGTTATAGGCCCGCCCCGGCTCGGTCCAGCGTGAGAGATCCTTAATACTCGTGAGTGTTGGAAACAAGACGTGCGCTTGCGCATCCGGTCGCAAACAATCACATTTGCAAAACTCTCGCGTCGGGGTTCCGCGGGAGATTGCGAAAATCCCTGCAATTTTGATTTTTGCATGTGATGGCAATTTTACAAGCTTTTATTTAGTTTCACCTGACCGTTGTCTGTCTGGTCTGTCTGTCTGTGTGTAATCAAATCTTGCAAGTTAAATTTGATCCACTTCCCGGTTTCCGATTGAGCTGAAATTTTGCATGCATGTATAAATCGGATGACAATGCAATATTATGGTACCATCGAGCTGATCTGATGATGGAGACAGGAGGTGGCCATAGGAACTCTGTGATGAAACAACGCAACCTAATTGTGTTGGGGGTTTTTAGAATTGTCTCGATGAGTATTAGTTGTCTGTCGTAAGAAAAGTACAGTCAGCGATAAAAGCTTGTACCAAAAATTAAATTATTGCCAAAAACTTATTTATAAACATTCTAATAGCATATAAAACAAATAAGAAGTGAAAAAATTCACTGTGTTCGCTGTATTGGGTACTAGTATCTACTCGTGTCTTAGAGCATTTAATGACTGGAGTCGCCTTTAAGAGCTTACCCGTTTGCTGGAAACTTTGTACAATTGTGCAAACCTTTGTATTTACTGACGTTTATCTGAGATGGCTATTTGTACGTTACCACAGAATAAATAATAGTACTAGGTACAGAAGACTCACTCTCTAACAAAACGCGTCTGTCACGATCAGCACAGATATGCTGGCCGCTAGGTGGCGACAGCGCCACGCGCGGCTTATGGCAAACCCCAAAATTGGGGTCGAACGGATGGACTTTTAGCTACCTGTAGCAAAGCGACGAAATCGCGGAGTGAGCCACGCCTGACGTTACGTACAAATAGCCATATTTTGACGTGCTCCTCCCCCGTAAAAATCGGCAGACTGTTTTGTACAGAAAATGAATGACAGCCATGGCGTTTCCAGTTACTAAATAAGTACAGTCGCCATCAGATATTATCGGAGCGGCCAAGGCGCTCACAAATATCTGAACATGCCTCTATTGCCTAGGCGTCAGAGTGCATGTTCAGATATTGTGAGCACCTTGGTCGCTCCGATATATCCGATGGCGACTGTACTCGTGTCGATTTAGAACACCCCCCTTCGGTCGTGTTTTGATTTATCGCCACTGCGAATTTCCTATTTTCCGCACTTGTATTGTAATATACAATTGTTGTGCAGAACCCTGGCCCTTACAGCAAAAGGCAAAGAATACATTACGCCACTATTAGTTACACATCTGTCTGTCACACTCTGTTTCCTCTAGTGACGGCGAAACGGAGCATTTCGGGTCCCCACTGCCCCCGATTTCATGCCATGCCTAACCATGCCTTTAAAAATATTAATTGTGGCATTTATCCCCAGTTTGCCCTAGTTTTTAAAGGGTTTTATTTAGGGTTGACCCCGTATATAGGGTGGAAAGATAAGTCGGGCCCTGGAGGGAAACTAACTATTTACCTTAAATCCTTAAGCTGGCTTATTTTACTTAAAGGAGACATTCCTTTATTTTTAAAAAGAAACGAAGCTGCATTCAAAGTATTATTCTCTTTTTCTTCAATTTGGCTTGTCTAAAAAAAACTTAAGTACTAAATTAGATTTTATGGATATTTTGTACGACAGACGAGTGTAAGACCTAATGTTTATTGGAGAAATGTTATCATTAACATTAACTGCATCGACTAGTAGAATAAAATTGCGAGTTTTTATTTTTTGGAATTTTTAGTCGTTTTGAGTCCCGGGCGAGGCAAGCGAGTTTTAGAAAATCTTTGAATGCAGTTTTGTTTCTTTTTAAAAATAAAGGAATGTCTCCTTTAAGTAAAATGAGCCAGCTTAAGGATTTAAGGTAGTTTCCCTCCAGGGCCCGACTTATCTTTCCACCCTGTATACCTAAATTTGTAGTAGTAGTAGTAAACTCATTATTGTACAAAAAGACATAATTATTAAAGATAACATAAAATTAGTAAGAAGTACAAAGGCGAACTTATCCCTAAAAATTAAATAGAAATCCTTATCCTTAAATTTATTTGTATATACATACGAGTATACATAGAGCTTCAAATCTTGCTATCGATTTTCGGCCACTTTTACATGATACTATTTAACCCTTAAGGCCCACTTGCACCGTCCCACTAACCCGGGGTTAAGCAGTTAAACCGTTAACCTTGTGTCAAATTGTACTGGTAACCATGGCAACTTCAAGTTGAACCGATTAACCTCGGCATAGTGGAATGGTGCAAGTGGGTCTGAAGCGTTTCTGAACTGATTTTGATGACATTTGGTATGCGTATCAAGTCCCCGTGACTTGTTATGACTATGACATTTTCAAAATTTCAACCTTCTTTTTATTTTAAAGTTGTTTTGTTGCCCTTTCTTTCTTGGATATTTATTTTTACAAAATTTTAATGTACCGTAACCTTCATGTTATCTGTCGTATGTGTAATGGTGCGGAGCCTTCGTGCGCGAGTCCTACTCGCACTTGGCCAGTTTTTGAGCTCTAGTCAGTCTTCTATAGTTATTCTAGTTCATTAGATAGAATCAGGACCAAACGTTTATGAACTAGATCTATTTATAGTGCATTTAGTGTCACTGCGCAAGTATTCTGAATAAATTTGAAAGTAAATGGTAGAAAATTAGAAACGTTCTAGATATTGACGTTCAAAGAAAGATATACGACGACCACTTTATATGGCCGAGGCCCTATTCAGGATGTCTTAATACCTAGTTGTGATATTGCTAGCTTTATCTTGAATATATGGGAGTCTGAGCTTTGCTCGAAAAACAAAAATGCGCGTTATCCAGAGACAAAAGCTAGCTAGATCGATTTTTCCCGAAAACCCACATATAGCAAATTTAATCGAAACCGTTAGAGACGTTTCCGAGGTCCCCATTTGAATTTCGCGCCTTTTTCTACGGACAAAGTTGTTTGACCGGCTACAGTCGACTCTCGTTAATTCGAAACTCAGGGGACTTTCAAAATATTACGAATTATCGAGAGTTTGAAATATCAAATAGTTCGAAATTTTTGAGAGAAAAAATATGAAAGTTCGAATTATTGAGTAATAATCAATTAAGATTTATTAACTGCTAATTTTTTACAATATCAATAGGTTAGAGGTACGTACATATTTACATGCACATACATAATGTGAATTAATTATTAGTCTTTGGGAAGAAGTCTCTAATATTAGTTTGCTTCAAAGCACATTGCTTAGACTGATCAGATCAGCCGGCCTAGCCAAGGTTACAATCGCTATCGCTTCGACAACGAAAAGCATTATGTCTCTCTATCACTCTTCCGTATTAGCGCGACAGTGACAGTTGCGTTTCGATCGCTACGAAGCGTAAGCGATTGGCATCTTGGCTACGCGGCCAGTAATACCTAGTGCCCGAAATGATTTTACAATAACAAATGCTCGTGCAACGATGAATTTGAACTTCTCAAAATGTAGGGTGCCTCTGCAATCTGATAACTTTGAATTGTCGAGTGTTTGACGCTTATGAGTTCGAATTTACGCGTCGTTTTGTTACGTAGCGATGATTATTTTGTTCGAATTACCAAGTGCTTAAAAATGTATTGAATTATTTTGAAATATAAAGAGATTTTCTAGGGAACTCGTGATAACTTCGAATTATAGAGAGGTTCGAATTATCGCGGGTTTGAATTAACGAGAGTCGACTGTATATTTGCCATGATACTTCAGTCAACGTCAGTACTTTTTCTGTGACTGACTGAAATAGCAAGACACGTTCGTACGTTTCCGTGCAAATACGATGGAAAATAATTATGCACTACATCTGTAGGTTTGTATGGAGAAGCTGGCCGCGTAGCCAAGATGCCAATCGCTTACGCTCCGTAGCGATCGAAATGCAACTGTCACTGTCACACTAATATGGACAAGTGATAGAGAGACACAATGCTTTTCGTTGTCGAAGCGAAAGCGATTGTAACCTTGGCTAGGCCGGCTGTTGTCCACTATCTTTTCAAGGTAATATCGTATAAGTCTACATACATACCTTTGAACGAGCAATTCTTGTTTATTTATTTATACAGGGTGATTCAGGAGACTTGAGCAGGACTAATGGTAATATTCCATTTCAAACCGCAGCTGCACTACCGGTACTGAACGCGTCGCTGTCATTGTCAATTTCCATAGTAAAATCAACAGTAATGCAGCTGTCGTTGGAAATGGAATGTCACCTTAACACTGTGCATTTCGTAAATTATAAGCAACTGTTTCCTATCGGTATTAGTGAGGTTAATGTTAATTTTCTAGTCGTGTTGAAAAAAAGTTATTAATTTATTTACGACATGGATGGTCACCCTAACATTAGAATACTAAACTACCGATATTCTGTGTCAAATTGAATGTCATCACTGTCATCACTCATCACGGTCTGGTTACTTTTGAAAACTAGTATCTTACTCAGGTTTGACATTTGTGACGTTATCTATGAAAAGGGACCTTATTGTCGATGGCGCTAACGCCATTATTAACGATGCTCCGATATAAATACAATGCCGCGCGACGCTGTGCGGCGTAAGCGCCAGCGACAATAAGGTCCCTTTTCATAGATAATGCCCCATTTTATTTTCTTCGTAAAAGAGGTTTTATCTTTATTAATTAGGTCTTGTGGGGTGACCATGATTGTAGAGAATTAAATTTGCTCTCACCAAAAAGTTGAAAAATAGGAAAAAGTGTGGTTGTTTCACCTAAATACGAAGGTGATCGATCAATTATCAGTTACTGAATGTGCAGGATTAGTCCTGCTCACGTCTCATGAATCACCCTGTATATATATTTCGGGGATCTCGGCTCGTATATTTTGCTATACGGGGGCTTTCGGGGGCGATAAATCGATCTAGCTAGGTCTTAAATCTGGGAAAATGGGAAAATACGCATTTTTGAGTTTTTATACGTTTTCCGAGTAAAGCTCGGTCTCCCAGATATTCTTACAAATAAAAGGGGCCCACTGATTAACAGACCGCCGGACGGTATCGGCCTGTCAGTAAGAACAAAATTTTGACAGTTCCGAACAACTGATAGGCCGATACCGTCCGGCGGACTGTTAATCAGTGGGCCGTAGGGGTCTGATCTAAAACTAAGTAATTAGTCCGACTCACGCTTGACTACATACTTCTAATAGGTTTTCCTGTCATCTATAAATAAAGACCTTTCTTATGTATTTTTTTCAAAATTTTAGACCCAGTAGTTTCGCAGTGAGTAATTTAAATTAATTTGAGATTAGTCTCAAATAATTTGTAGGAACTTTGTATTGTATGTACAAATTGTGTTGTTGCTTTAATAAAAATATATTCTATATTTTAATTTATTTGCCTGATATATTTTAATTATCATTTATATTAAGAATGTTTTTTATGGTTATTTATTTAAATAATCATATAAATTATTGATTACATTTTTTTCACACCGCACACACTAAAACCGATACAACTTACCGCACAACACTACAACAAAAACAAACCAAAATCCAGTAGCGCGCAACCTTTTTTTGGCTCCAAAAAATTTAAATATTTCACACGTAACCGACCGTCATTTTTTTGTCGAACGTGCCTCAGAGAGCACCGCCGCGACACTGTGAGTCTGTCGTGACAAGAAAACTGTGAACTAAAGTGAGGGGTGCTCAACATGCTACTTTCGTTTGATTTAATAGGCATTTTATATTCATATTCGCTGTCGCACGCGTTGTTTAAGCGGGTAATGACTGTGGTTTTATCGGTTTATTGGTTTTTTTCTGTCACTTTTTGTCTCATCTTTAGCGAGTCTGAGATTATATAATGCTTTTCTTTGTCAGATGGGAAGGTAATGGTTATCAATGTATGTATGTAACATGTTGCTTTGCTACAGTCAATAACTTCAACGTTTTGACAGATTCCTTCTAACATAGTGAAATGTCTTGCAATTCGATTCGATTGTTGAAGTTAAGATAATTGGGGTTTATCAATGTCCGACTTTTTACTCATTATGCACCTTTGTATATGTATATTTATATATATTTTTTAACTTGTACATTTAATATAAGTAGTTGGCTGTTAACTTGTTTGTACTACATAATTACATATAAAGCAGATTTTCTCTTGAATGTTGTATATATAATATACATATTTATATAATACATTGTATTTAAATTTCATAGACTCGTAGTCAACCACAAAACCTCAGTGCTTCAAAAAAATGGCTACAAATATAATGACCACCAAAAAATAATTTGGTACCCTAAATAAAAAAATCATGCTTACCAAAAAAAATTACTGAACACCAAAAAAATAAGCCCTAAAAATGCAAAAGTACCACCATTTTAATTACGACTGCACTTCAAATTGTATTCAAATACCAAATATATTGAATGATCACCAAAAATCATTAATGATCACCAAATCTTGAAGACCAAATTAATGCGATATTTTCACCTAAATAAACCACTATGATTACCAAAAAATTTATACATATTACCAAATAAAGTAAACTGATGCCAAAATTACTAGCCCCTCCCGCTCAACCCCCCGTAGCCCGCACCGCATACCTGAACCTAATCTACTTTTCTAGTAGCATTTCGTTATGCTGCTAGAAAAGTAAGTTAAATTGCTATCAGTTAAGTGTATTAGGTTAGTTTAGCACTGCGACCCTTACAGAAACGAAATGGTACTAGAAAAGTAGGTTAGGTTAAGTTTCAACTTCTACCCATACAGATACGAAATGCTACTAGAAAAGTGGGTTAGGTTAGGTTTGAACTGCGACCTTTACAGAAACGAAATGCTACTAGAAAAGTGGGTTAGGTTAGGTTTTAACTGCGACTCTTGCAGAAAAGAAATGCTACTAGAAAAGTGGGTTAGGTTAGGTTTGAACTGCGACCCTTACAGAAAAGAAATGTTAATAGAAAAGTGGGTTAGGTTAGGTTTGAACTGTGACCTTTACAGAAACGAAATGCTACTAGAAAAAGTGGGTTAGGTTAGGTTTGAACTGCGACCCTTGCAGAAAAGAAATGCTACTAGAAAAGTGGGTTAGGTTAGGTTTGAACTGCGACCCTTACAGAAACGAAATGCTACTAGAAAAGTGGGTTAGGTTAGGTTAGAACTGCGAATGTTACAGAAATAAAATGCTACTAGAAAAAGGTGACGAAGTGGATTAATTAATTTAATAGGATAACGATATATTAAATATTTGCTTTAATAGGATAGCAAGATTAAAAAATTTGGTTATCATTTTACATTAAAATGGAGTTCTAATTTTGGTGGTAATTTACTATTTTTGGGTTTACAATAATTATTTTGGTGTCATTTTCTTTAATAGGATAGCAAGATGTAAAAATTTGGTTATCATTTCACATAAAAATGGGGTTTGAAATTTGGTAATCATTTACTATTTTTGGGTTAATAATGATTAGTTTGGTGTCATTTCCTTTAAAAGGATAGTAAAATGTAATAAAATTGGTAATCATTTCACATTAAAATGGTGTTATAATTTTGGTGATCATTCATTATTTTAGGGTGGTAAAATAGATTTTTTTGGTATTAAATTTTATTAAATCTGGTGATCAGTTAAATAGCAGCCCAAAAAAATTATGGATTTAAATTTTCAGTTCCTAGTTTAAAAACCACTTGCAATGTACGTATGTAAATGTAGTTAAATGTATTCATATTTATTTTAATATAAACCTAATGGGATTCATGAAGGTATTACTCGCTTCATATGAATATTTTAAATATGCATACATTTCGCGCCATTTCAGTTAACACCATAAAATAAACGGTTTTAAAGTTAAATTTTCTTACTTGACCCCAGTAACCTTGTTCAAATCTTCCCTTTCTAATGGCTCCTCTACACGATGGGCCAACGCCGACCACTCCAAGGGACGCATTTATGCGTTAGAGAGAGCACGTGATATTGCTATCTCATTCTACCGCATGGCTGCGTCCCATGGAGTGACCGGCGTTGGCTCATCGTGTAGAGGAGCCATAAAAGCCTGAATGTTGAAACTCTTAATAAAATGCACACAAATCGTTAACTGTTGAATTGACCATAGAAAGGATCGACCAATTTCTTGAACGTTTTTGAACTGCCTAAAAATAAATAAATTTTATATTTTAACTGAGTAAAGTATTAAATATTAATAAATAAAAGCATAAAGTGGCGCGCCCCTGGCGACTGGCGAGAGCGATGGAAAGCTGTCTCCGGTTTTACTTTTTAATTTTTATATTTAGATCGATCGACAGTTGGCCACTTCTGGATTCGAGGAATAGAATAATACGCAAGCAATGAAACCAGATTAAATTTTATGGAAGTTGTATACTGAGTTTTTTTTAAATTTTGGTAGGGTAGTAGGTAGTATTTGGCTCTCGTTAGAATTAAATTATAAACTATTTTGTATATTAGTTATAGTCGTTTTCAAAAGGTTGTATCTTATTAATCATAAATGTAAAAAAAAGTTACAATTAGTAAAAATCTAAACAAACTAATATATCTTTATTAACTAATTGGGATTAGTCCGATTTCCTCACGATGTTTTCCTTCACCGAAAAGCGACTAATAAATATCAAATAATATTTCGTACATAAGTTCCGAAAAACTTATTGGTACGAGTCGGGGTTCGGACCCGCAACCTCCGGATTGAAAGTCGCACGCGCTTACCGCTAGGCGTATTTACTAGAGATGTCTCGAATAGTGAATTCGGCCGAATACCGAATATTCGGCCCTTCTCTTGGCCGAATACCGAATATTCGGCGACCGATAATTTGGCATGACATGTGAATATTTTGAGTAGAGATGCCCCGAATAGTGAATTTGGCCGAAAACCGAATACCGAATATTCGGCCCCTCTCTCGGCCGAATACCGAATATTCGGCGACGGAATATTCGGCATGACATGCGAACATTTTGAGTTATAATTATCATGAAAATTGTTCGCCAAAAAAGCACAACGTAAATATATATATAGCAAATATATATATTTTTATGTTGAACAGAATTAATGAATGTAGTTAGAGTCAATCAAATCAGACCCATGATAAAAATAAAATATTTTGCAATCAACAAATGCTGCAAAAACGTGTCTTTGTATTTAACTACTCTCCAAGAATACATTTTAAATATTAAATATTAGTTTTTGGTTGGTTAAATAGTGGTTTTTGGTTATTTTTTGTGTAATTTTTCTTTTTAGGTAGGGCCAACAGATATTCGGTATTCGGCCGAATAGTAGGCAACATTTGGCTGAATACCGAATATTCGGCAAAATGGCCGAATAGGCCGAATACCGAATAGTTGCTGAATATTCGTGGCATCTCTAGTATTTACCCTAGGGCCATCCGGGCCATGGCCCGGGGTGCCATCAGCTATAGTTCATTTTTTTAGCATTAGAAATAAAGTAAACAATCTTGATGTGTCTTTGAATTGAAAAACACATTTTAAAAATAAGTTACGGCAAATATGTAACAATTACGAATCTAATACGATCTTTTATATTCTTCTGCTTACGTAAGTAATAGTTTTTGATTTTTACAAAGCGTTTTTCAATTAAAAGACATGTCGAGATCGCTTATCTTCTTGCAAGTTCTTTCTAATGCTAAAAAAAAACGAACCACCAGCTAGCAGCTGCTACCAGCGGTATGCTTTGCCACCAGCGCTTATCAAACTGACCACTGACCAATATATAGTATCTAAAATAAGAAAGTAAAAGAACCGGCCTAAAGACACGTGACCTTAGTCTACTTGGCTAAACCGGACACCGCTTTCTCGATTATGAAACAACTTATGGGGAACACAACATAATAGTTACGATAAACGATTATTATGATATGATTACGTAATATGTACATGGCAGTGAAACCTCGATATGATAAATGTCAAGCGAAACGCTAAAAACTTCGTGTTAACGAGGTTTTATCTTATAAAGGGACTTATTTATAGTCTGTATCTTTAGGTATTTAAAAAAAGTAAACAAATAATTTGTTAATTTTCGGGTAGTAATAACTTTATAGGTTAATCAACCAAATACAAAACCGCCTGGATTACTGTAGAGCCCTTCAACGTGCACACTAGCGCCACAGCTAAATAATCGTGATTATTTACATTTAACGAAAGATATTGAAAAAAGGGGGCCGCTACGTACTGTATTGTGTATTTAAGTACCTTTCGAATACATCAAACTAGTTTTTATGTTGCTGGTTTCGTCGATCTACGAACTCAAAACAAAAACGGCCGTTTTAACTTTGGACGCATAGATTGACAAATCCAGCAACATAAAAACTAGTCTGATGTATTCAAAAGGTACTTAAATACACAATACAGTACGTAGCGGCCCCCTTTTTTCAATATCTTTCGTTAAATGTAAATAATCACGATTATTTAGCTGTGGCGCTAGTGTGCACGTTGAAGGGCTCTTAATGACCTGAGTTTACCTACATTATTTGATCATTTAATGTTTTCATCTATCCTCAAGTGGCTTAACCCTTAAAACGTTTCTGTCACTTTTTTAGTACAGGTACTAAATGTAGCGCCGAGTTTAAACACTAAGTGCAGGCTAGAAAAGGAAAAGATGGAAAGAAAGTGCGAGAATTGTACTTTTTTTCGTAGTTTAAGACAATATCAGACAAAATTCGGTTTATGCGCAGGCGGCAGTTGAAATTAGAAATTCGCTGAATTTGCGACGGAGTGTGTTCCTGACGTCATAGAATATAAAGTAAATAGCCAAAGTGTTTTCTTTGTGTTGATATTATTACTAGATGAGTTAGACATTGTTATTCTATATAAAGCTCATTAAAGCATGGATTAATTCTAAGTCAAAAATTGTGAAATAAATCTTGTCCCATTTTTGTGACATTGTCGATAGTACTGGTAACAAAGTACCATTCAGCACGTCCTAATAAACGGACAGTGCCGACTTGCGCGGAGACAAGATTGTGACAGAAAACGGACATTGCCATACTTAGGGTATATACTTTTTTTTTCATTTATCGTCATTTTATAGGCTATTGTTGCATTGGGGTTACGTTATACATAAGTATTTGTATACATTTTTTACCATTTTAGTTTCAGGTGGTTCCACCATCTGACTCAGAAGAGTGAGATAACAAAAAGACGACGATGACGAAATTTTACTAGAGGCAGATTGTACATCTATCTTGCCCCAATCTGACTCTTTTTCAGCCAGGTCACTTTCTACGAGGATGTCAAATATGATGGACAAATATATGTTCATTTACGAACACGCGTGCTTTTATACTTATTGTCATGCTATTAAAATGTAGTGCGCCTCATTGTGAATGGCACTATCTGTATTCAAATATAATTTAGAAGTCTAACGTAGTCATTGTGGGAAAAAAGTTGTTCATAATACTCGACCTGATGACCTAAACACGACCTGTCCTCTAGTACTCCATCTACAAAGCTTAATTCCTCGCCATTAAACGCATAACTCGGTTCAGTATCCAAAGTATTGAAATATCCTACGGTTAGAACCTATTTCAAGTCGATGATGAAGATGCTACAATTTCTGAGGCCTGTAAAATGTAATCTCTATAAAATGTAGGAGAATAAATAGCTAATTTCGAATCTAGTCTTTCATATGTCAGGCAGACGAAGCAAAGCATTTCTACTAGGGTACAATAACATATTATTATAGCTGATGTCAAGCACCGCCAACTAAAGTCTGCGGTCTGGGAGCATGACATGGATAAGACTCTGATTCTCGCTAAGGAGGAGCCATATATTCCCAGAATGTTGCGAGTGGCCATTGACACTGAAAAATATCTAAACTTTTACAGAAACTACAGCTATTCTCTACCACCAGCTTAGGTTCCAGATAGTTCGGGTAATAAGAAAATAAGCAAGACATAGAACTGTGAGACCATAGTGATAAATAGTGTGGTCATTTAAGTAAAGTAATATTACTTACAATAATTGTAATGTGTAACTAGCTTTATAAGCCTATTTTGTATGTATACGTAGCTTTAAAATGTATATTTTATGTTTAATATATCTGTACGTGGGTCGTTTTACACATCAACACTAAAAGTAAACATAGTATTTTTATGTTTCTCATAAGTTTTTTCTTCTTGATATTCTAATTAAACATTTTTTCCAAAGATTTACTAGTGTGTTATTTAAATACTTTAAATTTTCTTGCCCTGTTTTAAATTTTAATTTTTTAGTTTTCGTAACTGTATGACGGCGTTGTCCGTTTTATAGGACAACCTTGAGAGCAATCAATCTGTAAGGTTCATGGCAATGTCCGTTTTAACGGACGTCCTGAAACCCTACTTTCAGAATACTTTTTTTTTCCGTAAATATAGTAGTTTTTTACTCATTACTATCTCCAAAAACGTTCCACGAGATAGGTAGATACATTATTTCATGTCTTGCCATGTTAAGGGTTAAGGAGCCATTTGAGGGTAGATTTTGTTTACTTTTATTTAAATACCTAAAGATACAGAGAGTATATGGAGTTTATCACAGGTTTATTTTTTTACTATTTTTTGTGTTTTTTTTGTCGTGTGTGTTATGAAGCTTTTGGGCTTTAAATGGAAGGGAATAAATAGCATTTTATTTTACGTTATGCACGTTCGAGTTATAGAGGTTCCACTGTGTGGTCAAACTACATGAGGTGAGAGTAACTAAGTTGGGTATTTATGAAATAACTTATGAGCAATATAATTGTGTTTGGGGTTCTTAGAATTGTCTCGATGGGTATTAGTTGCCTGTGGAAAAAAAGTACAGTCGGCGATAAAAGCTTGTATTGTACCAAAAATGAAATTTTTGCCAAAAACTTATTCTCTATGATATAACATAAGGACGATAAATTATTATATTATTATGATATGATTTCGTAATATAAGTGGTCGGGGAGAATGTAGTGAGAGTAAGTTATTTTTAGTGCCCGAGTTTTAAAGCCCGTCACATACGGACCGATAATATATACAAGGTGGCCAAAAAATAACTGCATTCCCTTTGCCAGGGAGGTTTTGGGATTATACTGAGCAACTTTTAATATGGGACCAACCCCGAAAATCGCGAAAAAAGAAATAGATGTTTCATACATCTTGGCCGATCCATTTTCTATGCGTGGATTTTTTTTCACTATTTCGGGGTTGGTCACGTGGTCAAAGTTGCTCAGAATAATCCCAAAATTTCCCTGGCAACGGTAATGCAGTTATTTTTTGGCCACCCTGTATACGTGTTATGCAGATTTGCATAACGTAGGGCAAGTTCAAGTTAACATTCGATATGATAATTATTTGTGACGTTATCTATAAAAAGGGACCATATTGTCAATGGCGCTAACGCCATTATTAACGACGCTCCGATATAAATACAATGCCGCGCGACGCTGTGCGGCGTAAGCGCCATCGACAATAAGGTCCCTTTTCATAGATAATGCCCCATTTATTTCTTAACACCTTTACGATAAAAACTGATAAAAAGGGTTTTTCTGTTAGGTAATATCGACCCGCCCCGGCTTGTACAGTCGCCATCAGATATATCGGAGCAGCCAAAGTGTTCACAAATATCTGAGCACGCCTCTATTGTCAAGGCGTTAGAGTGCTTGTTCAGATATTGTGAACACCTTGGCCGCTCCGATATATCTGATGGCGACTGTACGGGCAAAAAGAATAGATAGTATAGAGGGGCCCTGTCATAGTAAATGTTGTAGTCACTGTAAATTTACTGCCATCTATCGACACACGACTATAACTCAAAATAAACACGTATAAAATTATCAAAAATATGAATATATATGGATATATGATTTTATTATTTTTATATCATTTTGACCCATGATCATTCACTGATATCTATGTGTTAAAATTGTTAATATGAAACGGTGTCGTCACGCCATCTAGCCGAGCATAGGCCAAAGGTGTGTGCGCCATCTATCCGAGAATGACTTTTTCTTGATTTCCGAGGCACGTTTTTTTCTTAGACTTTATTCATCTTATACGAAGTTACATGTCTTTGGTACGGGTTATACAAAACCGCAACAAAACATACACCTAAACCTTCTTTAAATATCACACTATTAATAGGTGAAAACCGCATGAAATTTAGTTCAGCAGTTTTTGAGTTTATCGCGAACATACATACACACACACCTGCAGACAGACGCGGCGGGGGCTTTGTTTTATCGTTTTATTTAGGGGTAGTGATATTATTTTATTTAAAAACCTTTTTAGGGTTCCGTAGCCAAATGGCAAAAAACGGAACCCTTATAGATTCGTCATGTCTGTCTGTCTGTCTGTCTGTCTGTCTGTCCGTCCGTATGTCACAGCCACTTTTTTCCGAAACTATAAGCTCTATACTGTTGAAAATTGGTAAGTACATGTATTCTGTGAACCGCATTAAGTTTTTCATACAATACAATACAATACAATACAATACAATATATACAATAGAAAAAAAACAATATTTTTTTTAGGGTTCCCCATACATAGAACTGACACTCATTTTTTTTTCATCAAACCCATACGTGTGGGGTATCTATGGATAGGTCTTCAAAAATGATATTGAGGTTTCTAATATCATTTTCTTCTAAACTGAATAGTTTGCGCGAGAGACACTTCCAAAGTGGTAAAATGTGTGCCCCCCCCCTGTAACTTATAAAATAAGAGAATGATAAAACTAAAAAAAATATATGATGTACATTACCATGCAAACTTCCACCGAAAATTGGTTTGAATAAGATTTGGTAAGTAGTTTTTTTTAACACGTCATAAACCGTAAACCGCAATTTTATTATGTTACTTGCTGTTACGGAACCCTTCATGGGCGAGTCCGACTCGCACTTGGCCGCTTTTTTATTTAGATACAGACTATAAAGTGTCTTTCTATGGAACTTGCTATGTAAACAAACCGCCATATTGAAATTGTCTCTATGAATTTACTAGTGACTTTTACAGTTGCCTCCAGAATCTCGCGAACGAAATTGACAGGTCAATGTGCACAAATGATACCACAGTTTGGCCAGTGCTGTTCATATCGATATTTTCAAAAAGTTTGAATTAGAGAATATCGCGATAATTCACCGCTAGTGGCGCTACTGTTGCGCGGTCGGTTAAAATGTATGTTTAAGTTATTTTACAAATGTTACTTGGTATTTCGAAAATTGTGCAATTTTGTAATTGTAATGTACTTAAACATATTGTAATTAAATAAATATTTTATTTTGTTTTATTTGTTACGAAAACTTACAGTTAGAGTAACAAGTTAGGTGATAACATAGAAACAGTGATTTTGGCTCAAAATACCTACAAAGAAAAGGCCGGTCCAAACGGGGAAATTTTTTGTACAATGTGATTAATTTCTCATTTAATTTGTGTCATCTACCGGCCACATGTATAAAATTAAATCACCAATTTTAGATTTATGGCGACAACCGAACTCTTGAAATATACAACTTGCCCCCAAACCTGCATACTAACATTGAAATTTGTCAGTTTCGCATCGGCACCTGATTTGATCGGCAACGTTACAATCTTACAATCCAATCAACCACTTTTCTCGTCACATTCATATAAATCGAAATCGTTTCTGACCCCTTTATAATTATGACATGGGTAGTAAGTGCAATCACCTACTTATCGATATCATTTTATCGACATATACCCGTGACTATTTTTTCTTTGCTATTCCTGGTATCATTTTATTTGTCAAACTCATGTCAATTTAGTTCGCGAGTTTCTGGAGGCGACCTTAGTTCATTTTTTTAGCATTAGAAAGAACTTCAAAGAAGATAAGCGGTCTTGACATGACTTTCAATTGAAAAACGCCTTTTAAAAATCAATAACTATTACTTATGAAAGCAGAAGAATATAAATGATCGTATTTCATTCATAATTGTTACATATTTGCCGTGTCTTATTTTTAAAATGTGTTTTTTCAATTAAAAGACACATCAAGATTGTTTACCTTATTTCTAATGCTAAAAAAACGAACTATAGTTAGCATGTTCCATAGAATGACACTTTAAAGTACCGATTTTCTGTAAAACTATATTTTTCACTTACATCCAATTTCATCGAAGAACTTCGACTTGTGCCCACTGAGTTCATATTTCGTTTCATCTATTTCACTTAAAGTCACTGGGGTTTCCACTTGATTGTCACTAACATTCACTTTATCATCCGTCTTAATTTCATCACTTGGAATGTTAATTTTATTAGCTGATTTATATTTTAAGTTTTTCAACTGTCCATTTTCGTCCAAAATAGTAATGTCTTCATAGTGATTCACACTATCAGTACCTTTGCCCATATTTTTAATTATTTCCGAATTAAATCTACTTTCACTAATAAGTCTTGAAATAACATTATTTCCATTCGGATTTATAAAGTTTTTAGAGTCATACATATTTTCATTCACTGTATCATCAGTATATTCACTCCTGACATTTACTATTATTATAAAAAATATCACTTTATTCAAATTATTCATGGTTATTTTTTTTTAATCATCCGTAACGAACTAAACGCACTTTCTGATTTTTCTAAAACGTTAGCAAGAAATAACACTGACATCTATTGGTCTAATAAAAAAACACACGCGTATATATTAAAGCATACATTACACCTTGATCATTCGTAAACGCAAAACACTAAACTTATATTGGTCTAGTTGTAAAAAAAAAAAACAAAATACTGTCTATCGATGTACTTAAAAAAAAAACACTTGAATAGATTAAGGCGCACTTTCAAACGTAAACAAAACACAACTACCATTTGTTTAAAAACAAAACGCACAAGCGAGTTTGTGCGCGGAAAAACGCGCTATCATCGAACACTTGAAACGTTCTATTTTCGAAATGCGAGTTCGATTTTTAAAAAGCGAAAGTGCGGTTCGTTCGGCGTTCAAGTGACGAATATCGGTGTAAAGAGACGAGATTCGGAGAAATGACCGTTTACATAATGACTTATTGTAAGTATGTCTTGGTACTTGCGTCCGGGTGGTGACTCAAATCACTCTCAAAACGAACTATATATAGCCTATGCTATATATAGTTCGTTTGTTTTAGCATTAGAAATAAGGTAAACAATCTTGATGTGTCTTTTAATTGAAAAACACATTTTAAAAATAAGTTACGGCAAATATGTAACAATTATGAATCTAATACGATCATTTATATTCTTCTGCTTTCATTAAGTAATAGTTTTTGATTTTTAAAAAGCGTTTTTCAATTAAAAGACATGTCAAGATCGCTTACCTTCTTGCAAGTTCTTTCTAATGCTAAAATAAACGAACTTTAGGCGATTCCTACCTATGAAGGTGATTTCTACCTATACTGGGTCAAGCAGATCTTGTCAGTAGAAAAAGGCAGCAAATTTAAAAAATGTAGGCGCGAAAGGATATCATCCCATAGAAAATTTGAATTTCGCGCCTTTTTCTACTGACAAGATTTGCTTGACCATCTACATATATGTACAATTGTACATATTTTTATTTTTTATTTAGAAATTTAATTCAGGCAACAAGGCCCATATTACAAATACCTTACAGACTAACATACATAATGTATATTTTTATAAACTTAAAACTAAACACTATTTAGTCGACAAAACGGCGTGGCTCCGTTGCATCGGCTGCTCTTGTATCGGATTCGGCAGTTTGCCCCGGAACCTCCGAAACACATATATGTAGTGCATAATTGTTTTCCATCGTATTTTCTCGGAAACGTTCGTATTTGTCATGCTACTTTAGTGGACCTCAGTACCTTTTGTACCGAGACTGACTGAAATAGCAAATAAATAATTTTCAGAAAATATTTTAACTAGTTTTTATTTCAAATATAAACACTTATATTAATAATAAACTAAAATAAATGTCATATTCTAAGAAGAAATTTATTTATTTAAATCTATTTTAGATTTAAGCTAGTTATTAATTTCGTTTAGTTGTACCACTGTATATAGGTATATTGTATGTAAATAAATAATTTTACACCAGAAGAAGTGACCAAGGCCTCCAGTGCCCCAGGCTGGATTGAACCAGCGTCCCCTGCTATCGCGGCAGGTGCCTGTGGTGTTGTTTTACAAAATAATTCAGCACGAAATGTATCATCATAGGCACGCAATGTAAATTGGGCGTTTTCAGAAATACCTACCTACCGTCGAAGTGTGTCTGGTACGGAGTGTTTCGTATATCGGAGTATGTCGAGCGTTTTTCGACTTATAATACGTGAGTGACCCGTTTTAAAAATATAATACGTGAGTGACCCGTTTTAAAAATATTTAATGGTTGTGTTTCGTGTATGAGGAATGTTATGAATGTGAAGGAAGCGAAAGAGGTATGTCAGGATCGTAGCAAGTGGACATCCGTGGTCTCTGCCTACCCCTCCGGGAAATAGGCGTGATTATATGTATGTATGTATGTATGTATGTATGTATGTATGTATGTATGTATGTATGTATGTATGTATGTATGTATGTATGTATGTATGTAAATGTTTGTGTCTCACGGAAGTTTTGAGTATCAAGTTTGTTATCTAGTCAAAATTGCAATTCCTAAGTACCTACAGTAAATACTTATAACTTAGTCAAAAATATGTCCCATAGTTCTTAATTCGCTGAAGCGCTGGTGGCCTAGCGGTAAAAGCGTGCGACTTTCAATCCGGAGGTCGCGGGTTCAAACCCCGGCTCGTACCAATGGGTTTTTCGGAACTTGTGTACGAAATATCATTTGATATTTTCCAGTGGCAGTCGCTTTCGTAAAAACTAGTACCTACGTCAAATCATGGGATTAGTTGTCAAGCGGACGCCAGGCTCCCATGAGCCGTGGCAAAATGCCGGGATAACGCGAGGAAGAAGTAAGTTCTTAATTCGCTGACATAAAAGCTACAATGGGACATATTTGTGAGTATGATGTGTGCACACATATTTTTGCACTTGACTGTACAAATTTCAATTAGTTTCCTTGAAGTAGGTAATAAACTATAATAAAACGTCCTTTATAGGCTATATAATTCTAATTATAATCGTGTGTATTATAATGTACGGTAATAAAATACAGGGTGGTCAAATAACAGGTGTACATTTTAATTTTTGTAATTTGATTGCATGAAATATGAAAATTATTAAGTATTTCTTTTTTTCAATGATAAAACGGTTTATTCATGAACAATAATACAATTAAAAATACACTACATAATCTAAACATAAAACTAATTAAAAACTAAACTTTACTAAACTATTTTTTGGAATTTTTAGTCGGTTCGAGTCCCCGGCGAGGCAAGCGAGTTTTAGAAAATCTTTGAATGCAGTTTTGTTTCGTTTTAAAAATAAAGGAAAGTCTCCTTTAAGTAAAATGAGCCAGCTTAAGGATTTAAGGTAGTTTCCCTCCAGGGCCCGACTTATCTTTCCACACTGTATAATTCTGATCTGTAATTGCAAATTATATGGTTTGTGATTAATGTTAATATTTCTATGAATATCGGAAAATAAGTAGATTTTAGTAGAAAAAGAAGGAACCGCCATGATTTTCGTATCTGCTTTTTCCTTGTTTTTACTTTTTAGTAAGTACTTAATATTAAATATCACCAATTATAGGTATCTCTATTTGGCCCTATAGTTGACGGTAGAGAATGCCATTTGGCATTAAGGCCACCGTTTGTACATTTCATGCTATTTCAGTCAACTAGTAAGTATAGAGCGCTCACTCCATACATCAGTTTTGACAGTGGGGAGACACTCCTGACTTCGGTCGAACTCGGCTCCGTTCGGCTCAGCATTGCTCCGAGCAATTATTAGGGTTGGCACCACTTGTCTTCCTTTTGCGTGCTCGACCACAGATAAGACTGATAATCACTTGAATTTTGACAACCCTAAATTGCCCGAAGGGATAGTGCCATATATTAGAAAGGGATATCATGATTCGACCCTGAACCGCTGTCAAATTTCGGGTTTGTAGCAAGTGTCCTTTCTGTACGGTAGTACTATTATTTCTTCTGTGGTTTTGATACCATAAACCTGACGTATGGAGTGAGCACTCTATGTATTTTTTAATCTATGCCAAAAATGACTAAAATAGCAAGACACGTTCGTACGTTTCCGTGAAAACACGATGGCAAATAATTGGGGCATTATCTATGAAAAGGGACCTTATTGTCGATGGCGCTTACGCCGCACAGCGTCGCGCGGCATTGTAACTATTTATATCGGAGCATCGTTAATAATGGCGTAAGCGCCATCGACAATAAGGTCCCTTTTCCTAGATAACAACACAATTATGCACTACATCGCATGCAATTTGACGACCGGTCTGGCCTAGTGGGTAGTGACCCTGCCTGCGAAGCCGATGGTCCTGGGTTCGAATCCCAGTAAGGGCATTTATTTGTATGATGATACAGATATTTGTTCCTGAGTCATGGGTGTTTTCTATGTATTTAAGTATTTGTATATTATATATATCGTTGTCTGAGTACCCACAACACAAGCCTTCTTGAGCTTACTGTGGGACTTGGTCAATCTGTGTAAGAATGTCCTATAATATTTATTTATTTATTTATTATTTACATCTGTATTTTCAGTGTCTGTCTTTCAGCTCTGCCCTCGTAAACTACACTTTCAACACAAACTTAATTCCCCACGACATGAGAGAATTCGATGAGCAGACGAGGGATTTCAAGTACGCGCCCCCCCTCGACGCGGGGGAGTTACAAATTATGCTCGGCAACACAGAGCGCGTCCTACCAAACTTTGAAATCGACTCGTACAACGATACTGCGCATCGTTTTGAAAAATTAAAAGCCATTTACGAGAAGAATAAGAATGTGACGAGGGAGAAACGTGTGAAAAAATTAAGGAACAGGGAAAATGCGTTGAGGAACACGAAAGCCGTGAACAGGGCCTTCGATCTGATGGCCCAGTTTGTTTACAATGCTAGGTAATTTTCTGACCTCCGGCAGGGTGAAACTCCTCCCTTCGGGCAAAATCGGCTCCGCTCGGCTCAGCGTTGCTCCAAGCATTAGGGTTGACACAACTTGACGTCCCTTTGTGTGTACGACCACAGATAAGATAATGGCTTGGATTTTGACAACTCTACTAAGTAGCCGAAAGGGATAGTGCCATATATTAGAAAGGGACAGCATGATTCGACCCTGCGGACCGATTTTTGAATTTCGATCTTTCGATTTCGTGTATTTCGTTCAATAATATCTTTAATAATAATAACTAGGTATTTAAATTCTACCAATAGAATTGAATACGAGTGGTTAATATACCACTCGATTCCCAATTTCTATCGCTCGTATTTCAAAAATTAGAATTTCTCCGTTTTCCGTCTGACGAAATCGAGTGCCCGAAATTCAAAAATCGGCCCCCTGAACCGATGTCAAACTTCGGTTTTGTACGGTAGTACTATTATTTATTCTGTGCCTCCGGCTGAAAAGCGTAAACGAGAGCGCGAGCGCTTTCCAAAAAAAAACCGGACAAGTGCGAGTCGGACTCGCCCACCGAGGATTCCGTACTTTTTAGTATTTGTTGTTATAGCGGCAACAGAAATACATCATCTGTTAAAATTTCAACTGTCTAGCTATCACGGCTCGTGAGATACAGCCTGGTGACAGACGGACAGTGGAGTCTTTTTGTTAGTAACAGGGTTCCGTTTTTACCCTTTGGGTACGGAACTCTAAAAAATAGTGAAACTCTGATTCTTAAAAATATCGATATCATCATCATCATCATCTCAGCCATAAGACGTCCACTGCTGACATAGGCCTCCCCTTCGAAAAATATCGATATAGGTCGAGGATAAAATGGATTTTTAGCTCACGCAGTGCAAGTGTTATTTTAAACGGCAAGATTCTATGAAATTATGACGTATTTAATAACACTTGCACTGCGTGGATTAAATCGCTGCAGACTTGGTCTAAGGGCTCATTTAGACGGTGCGAGAACTCGCATGCGAGTTTCATAGCATTGCGGGTTTTGATTGGTCGGTTGAATTGGATATAATCGACAGTCCGCAATGTATCTCGCGATGATCATGCCCCCCGCGATACAGGGGCCAAATTCGACATGTACAACTGTCAGATTTCGCATCCACGTCAAATCAACAGTTGATTTTATTGCATACTGAGTGTTGATTCCATCAACGGTGGATAATATCATTTGGTACAACCAAAACTCAACTCTAAACTAAGGGCGGTTCGGTTTGGTTTGCTTGTCACCCTAACTGCGGATTGTTAATGTCAAATTTTGACATTGTACGTATTCGAGAACTTATGATTTTTCCCACATCAACGGGAGATCAACACGATACGTCAAACGTGGCTTGTCGAATAGGGGTCCAGGCCTCGCCTAGTGTGGGGTTCACTGTAAGACTGTATGCCTGTTAAACTTTTATTGTGAATAAAAATATTGTTATTGTAACTAAAATCGCATGCGAGTTTATAGTTCGTTTTTTTTAGCATTAGAAAGAACTTGCAAGAAGGTAAGCGATCTTGACATGTTTTTTAATTGAAAAACGGTTTTTAAAAATCAATAACTATTACTTATGAAAGCAGAAGAATATAAATCATCGTATTAGATTCACAATTGTTACATATTCGCCGTAACTTAATTTTAAAATGTGTTTTTCAATTAAAAGACACACCAAGATTGTTTACCTTATTTCTAATGCTAAAAAAACGAACTGTAGTTACACCAATTGAAATCCGCAATGCTATGAAACTCGCATGCGAGTTCTCGCATCGTCTAAATGAGCCCTTAGACCAAGTCTGCAGCGATTTAATCCACGCAGTGCAAGTGTTATTAAATACGTCATAATTTCATAGAAGCTTGCCGTTTAAAATAACACTTGCACTGCGTGAGCTAAAAATCCATTTTGTTCTCGACCTATATCGATATTCTATTTATTTTATACATTTTTTATACAGGCAGAAATTGGCATACGGGCAATCATTGAGAATGCAGTACGGTTCAACAATAGAGTATAAGATTGGTTACTGCTTTGCTCTCATGAGGGATATACGGCAACAGCAGCTTGTATTATATTCGACTATGTACTTTAAGTTCAAGCAAGATATCGCCATCCGCTATTCTCCGCCGGCCTCCTATGAAAGTAAGTTAATTAGAAATAAATAAATATATAAATTGTTTATACGACAACGGTTTCACTCACTTGAATTTTACCGTTGTCGTATAAACAATTTAAAATATGTCTCACGAAAGTTTAATATCGAAATATATAAATATTATAGGACATTCTTACACAGATTGACCAAGTCCCACAGTAAGCTCAAGAAGGCTTGTGTTGTGGGTACTCAGACAACGATATATATAATATACAAATACTTAAATACATAGAAAACACCCATGACTCAGGAACAAATATCTGTATCATCATACAAATAAATGCCCTTACTGGGATTCGAACCCAGGACCATCGGCTTCGCAGGCAGGGCAATTATAAACTGAAAAGAATCGAATGACATCCTTAACCTCTAGCCGCCCAGAGACCTATAAAAAGGTCTCCTGTTCCATTCTAATTTGAACTTTGTGTTGACAAAATAAAATTTCATTTTGCTTGGCAAGGTTTGACGTATGGGCGGCTAGAGGTTATTTTGACGTGAAACGTTAGGTGAACGTCTTTAAAAACCAGTAGAGGTGCCGGACCAAAAACCAAGTGTAACGAAAAGTGTTATGGCGCGGAGGCTTATATCTCCATAACTATAATACCTATATGTATAGTTTTGACATTAGTGTATAGAAGAAAGTAGCCATTACTCGGAAGTACATGTGCCGCTGACGTAGATGGCGCCGATTCTAC
The DNA here is from genome assembly GCF_963556715.1 of Cydia fagiglandana. Classification (NCBI taxonomy): domain Eukaryota; kingdom Metazoa; phylum Arthropoda; class Insecta; order Lepidoptera; family Tortricidae; genus Cydia; species Cydia fagiglandana. The sequence goes on from NC_085956.1 coordinate 8,723,655, forward strand.
GCTAGACACGACGTATCCGGAGCTAAAATACCCCTATTTTCAGTGTTCATTTCGTAATGACTCATCAAAAAATTATCCGATTTTCGTAAAATTGGTGCCATTTGATAGATGTTATTTTATTTTAATGAAATATGAGTAAAATAAAGCAGGCATTATCTATGCTCGTAATTTTGGTGTGTAATTTACAAAAAAAATAGTTCGTTTTTTTAGCATTAGAAAGAAGTTGCAAGAAGGTAATCCCAGCAAACATTTTAAGTATTTTTTCCTAGGCTCGAAGATGATTTTACCAATTTAAGTAAAAATTACGTCCTAAGTCACCAATTATATTACGTATTGTACACTTTTACTTCCAAGGCAAAATATAGGGACAATAAAACGTAAATTTCACTTCATAAATACACCATGAAGTCAGGGACTTAGGGGTTGAAAATAAGGCGAAATATTAGGTAAAATTAACCTTAAACCCTGACCAATAGGTCAAATCTACTAATAAGGTATTTTAGGTGTATTTGCGACGTAATTATTACTTAAACGGGGACTATGAAGTCACGGACTTAATGGTTGAAAATAAGTCGAATTACGAGGTAAAATTAACTTCGTCCCCTGACCAATAGGTCAAATTTACTAATAAGGCCTTTTAGGTGTATATGCGACGTAATTATTTCTTATACGGGGACCATGGAGACAGGGACTTAATGGTTGAAAATAAGTCGAAATATTAGGTAAAATTAACTGCAAAGTCTGACCAATAGGTCAAATGTACCAATAAGATATTTTAGGTGTATTTGCGACGTAATTATTTCTTATACGGAGACCTTTAGGTCGTCGATTTTATGTCGATTTAGCTACAAATTTTAGGTAAATGTTACTTCAAATAGATACCAAATTGCGACCATATAGTTAAAATCACTTGTAAAGTACTATCAATACCATAAGGTTGTGCCGCCATTTTCTTTCATTATAACGAGATGCTAAATATGAAATTGCATAATTTAAGTTGTTATATCTTGAATGGTGCCATCGCACGGTACTTCATTGTGCTAATATTCAAAATAAAACAATATTTTTGATCGAGTCAATACACTCACACACACAAATATTCAATTACAACACTCAATTACAAGCAAATATATGCATTTTGATTTTATAAAATGTTGAAAACTTAAATATTTCAAAAGCCCATCGATAGTTTTGTATGTAAACCTAAAATACTGCACGAAAAAATTTTCTGTGCACTAGATTTCATCGTTCTTCATCTGCGTAATCGGCCTAAATTATTTTACATGACATAGTGGCCGCCATTATCATTGCACAACTTAAAGTTGTTTTCCTGTTAGACATTTTGTTTCTGAGTGAAAAGAATATATAAGCATAATGTTTGTGTCTCTTTTTCTCTTCATCGCGTCTCATCTAAATATTGCCTCGCAGAGTAATTATATGGATAAAAATATGTCACCATCACGTCTAAAGGTGGTAAATATTACCAAATTAGTACATTTCAACTACGCGGCAGGTCGTGGCGACGTCGAATCCACGTCGGAAACATGACCTAGTGTTGACCTAATGGTTGTAATCACTAATTTACCGTCAATAAATACGTCGCCGGCACGTGCGTTTTTTCCCCATTTATGTCGACTCGACGTGCCGACGACGTCGATTCGACGTGCCTCATTTTGGTCCCCTAAATTGTGAGACCTAGATAGAATAGGTGCCTTTTTCGGAATATTGACCAAAAATGTTTGCTGGGAAGCGATCTTGACATGTCTTTTAATTGAAAAACGCTTTTTAAAAATCAAAAACTATTACTTATGAAAGCAGAACAAGACCATAAATGATCGTATTAGATTCATAATTGTTACATATTTGCCGTAACTTATTTTTAAAATGTGTTTTTCAATTAAAAGACACATCAAGATTGTTTACCTTATTTCTAATGCTAAAAAAAACGAAGTATAATCGTTACATTCATTACTCCACAATGAACTGATCATTTAATTAAGTAAGTGTGACGTTCCACGGAAAAAGGTACCTTATGGCGGCCGGCGCTTACATCGCACAGCGACGCAATAATATTGGAGCGGCGTTAATAATAGTATAAGCGCCAACCGCCATAAGGTACCTTTTAGTCATATGCCTTATGGGAATATAGTTCAGAGCCGGAAACCGCTACCAACTTTTAGTATGTTGTTGGGCATGGCATTGGGTCTCCAAAACTGCCGGGAGACGGCGGTGCCGGCCATCTACTTCAGCGGAATGACGTCATCAAAATGACTCCCGCTTCGTTGCGAATATTGCATACTGCACCCAAACTATGCGTAGCACATACACGTGTGGGGTATTAAATGAAAGCCAATTAAATAAACTATATTTTATTTATACAAAGTGTATCAAAATATGCAACAGTTTAAGAGAAATTTACAAAATAATAAAAATTACGTAAAAAAATATGCGATTATTTGGGTTTTACAACCAAACCAAAAGTCGGACGATAAAGCAATGTACTACAACATGAAAGATGACGTCTCAAGCCATACACTGATATCAATAAAATCAAAATTGGACCAAATATGTGGAAATTATGCATCAAAATGTAGATATTTGCCCATACAAATGCATAAAGGTTAAAAAAATCCAAATTAGTCATTTTCAGGATAATACAATACAATACAATACAAATACTCTTTATTGCACACCTCATTACAGAAAACAATACAAATAATACAGGAAGAAGAGGTTAAACAACAGGCGGTCTTATCGCTAAAAAGCGATCTCTTCCAGACAACCTTTAGGTAGCGGAAATTAATAAATTTATGTCATGTCAGTAGGTGTTTCAAATTCAATATAAGAATTTTAGCACAGAAAAAAACACAATACAAAACAGTATAAAAGACATACAAATAAAAATAAAATAAAATAAGATTTACATAAATACACATATCATACATACATAAAATTATATACATATACACATATATATACATATATATACGTAAAAATGCCAGCTATAGGGAAAAGGAAGCAGGTAAAAGTATTACGGAGCAGATAAAAAGTGAACTTTAACGAGTCTCTTGAAAGAATAAGGAGACTGGGCGCACCTTAAGTCTGCAGGCAGAGAATTCCATAGTCGTACAGATTGAAAAGTGAAAGAATTTGTATAGAATTTAGACGAGGATGACGGGACAGAAAGAAGCAAATTCTGGGAGGACCTAACCGAACGGAGATAGCTGAAACGGTTTTTAAGATAGCGGGGAGTTGCGGGGTTAAAAAGAATGGAATACAGAAGTGACAAAACGTGGGAGTTACGACGTAGGCGAATAGGGAGCCATTTGAGCTGCGACCGGAAGTGGGAGACATGGTCATATTTGCGGATAATCCGCATAAGCTTCTAGTATGTTATTAGCAATATGACCTGGATTCTAAAACTGCCGGGAGACCATCTCTGTTGTTCCTCAGTTACAAATATTGACGTCATACAAATAATCACTGCCGAATTTCGTAAAATGTAAATTATAGCTATACTATGAGTCACACATACATGTGTGTTACATGGAATGAAAGGTTATTAAATTTAGTATGATTCACCTAAAAATTATTTGTAAAAAAAAATGTACGGTTTAAGAGCTAGAAACAAAGAAATACCACTTTTTATGGAAAAAGTAGATGTATATCAATTTTATAGCTAAACTAAAATCGTCAATAAAACATTGCATATAACATTTAAAAAACCAGTTATTCAACTATACATCACAGTTTAAATTTTACATTTTCGATAAAAACTGTGGAAGTTGTGGAAAGAAAACTAAAGCGCGCCAACAATTCTACCTTAATGCGCTCATATTATGCAAAGAATAGTTCTAATTATCGAGTATTAAATGAATGAACATTACATAAAATACATGAAAACGACATTTTCGAATGGAACCATACTTAAAAAAATAATCATTTACTTGATAAGTAAGCAAAATACTGTTTCTTTAAGTACATAATCTCCTCCTTTCAAAGTCGGTTAAAATGTGGTTTTTGTGACCTGGGCTACAAAGACAAATAAATTGACATCTCATTTATCAAAATCAGATCAGTTGTTTCATGTAAAAAATACATAATTACATACGTAGACAGCAGTTCCTGCTGTAGTCGCGGTAAATATTAACATGAAATAGACTCTTATTGTCATGGCCTAACGCTACATTATTAGAGAAATGTAAAGTTACATGCCAGTAAGTAGGTACATGCCTAATACAAAATGCCTTATCGAGGTAAATGCCATATCAGTTCACTTAATGCGATACATAATTATATATTTAAGCTTAAGCCTCGATTAGCCTTATACATACATACATCACTGGCTCAGTGACCCAAAGCAAAGAGGATCTTGGCCTCTGACACAAAAGAGCGTCACTCTGCCCTATTCTTCAGTTCAGTTGGATATTCTTATAAAAGTGGAATCTTGAGTGGTGTAAGGGTTTCAAGGCTGAGCTGAGAAGGCTGGCAGAATTTTCCCTCTGATCCTCCGAAATACAGGTCACCCCTCTGGTCATTCGAAGCCTCCATAAGGCATCTTGCTAACTCATCGAGCTAACATCTACGGCCTGAGGGTTTCAACGTTAGATGCCAAGCCACGCCAGGCCATAATAGTAAAGGTCTAATTATTGCATGTGTAGGTACCGTTTGCATGAAACTACTGAACTGATTTTGATAAATTAGGTGTCAATTTATTTGTCTTTGTAGCCCAGGTCATAAAAGCTATATTTTAACAGACTTTGAAAGGAGGAGATTAGGTACTTAAAGAAACAGTATTTTGCTTACTTATCAAGTAAATTATTATTTTTTTAATTATGGTTCCATTCGAAAATGTCGTTTTCATGTATTTTATGTAATGTTCATTCATTTAATACTCGATAATTAGAACTATTCTTTGCATAATATGAGCGCATTAAGGTAGAATTGTTGGGGCGCTTTAGTTTTTTTTCCACAACTTCCACAGTTTTTGTCGGAAATGTAAAATTTAAACTGTGATGTATAGTTGAATAACTGGTTTTTTAAATGTTATATGCAACGTTTTATTGACGATTTTAGTTTAGCTATAAAATTGATATACATCTACTTTTTCCATAAAAAGTGGTATTTCTTTGTTTCTAGCTCTTAAACCGTACATTTTTTTTTACAAATAATTTTTAGGTGAATCATACTAAATTTAATAACCTTTCATTCCATGTAACACACATGTATGTGTGACTCATAGTATAGCTATAATTTACATTTTACGAAATTCGGCAGTGATTATTTGTATGACGTCATTATTTGTAACTGAGGAACAACAGAGATGGTCTCCCGGCAGTTTTAGAATCCAGGTCATATTGCTAATAACATACTAGAAGCTTATGCGGATTATCCTGAAAATAACTAATTTGGATTTTTTTAACTTTTATGCATTTGTATGGGCAAATATCTACATTTTGATGCATAATTTCCACATATTTGGTCCAATTTTGATTTTATTGATATCAGTGTATGGCTTGAAACGTCATCTTTAATGTTGTAGTACATTGCTTTATCGTCCGACTTTTGGTTTGGTTGTAAAACCCAAATAATCGCATATTTTTTTACGTAATTTTTATTATTTTGTAAATTTCTCTTAAACTGTTGCATATTTTGATACACTTTGTATAAATAAAGTATAGTTTATTTAATTGGCTTTCATTTAATACCCCACAGGTGTATGTGCTATGCATAGTTTGGGTGCAGTATGCAATATTCGCAACGAAGCGGGAGTCATTTTGATGACGTCATTCCGCTGAAGTAGATGACCGGCGCCGCCGTCTCCCGACAGTTTTGGAGATCCAATGCCATGCCCAACAACATACTAAAAGTTGGTAGCGGTTTCCGGCTCTGAACTATCTCTGCGATCGTTTCCCATAAGGCATGGCACTATTTACCCGTGGGACTCGTGGGAGTCGGACTCGCACTTGGCCGGTTTTTTTACTATGTGCGCTTACATCTTCAATCTCTTTATAAATGGCTAAGTCCAGATAATCTAACCGGAAACGTTTTTACAGTACCTACATATGGCCCTATTTTCCGGCACTAGTGCGTAAAATAGCACTTTTCGTGTGTACGTCAAAAGTTTAAAGGGCCACATATGTGGGGTAAAACGTTGTACGATACACGTGCGAATAGGTAATTCGCAACTCGTGTCGATTTAGAACACTCCCTTCGGTCGTGTTTTAATTTATCGCCAGTCGTTTCGAATTTTCTCTTTTCCGCACTTGTATCGTAAATAACTATTTCGTGTTTCCAGAGGCACATATATGGTACTATTTTGAAATATACGAAAAGTTTGTCAGACTGGAATTGGACATGAAAGACGTTGCTAATTTGGCGCAAAAATTAATGGATATGAGATGGAAAGACCCGAAAAGTACTACTAAAGGACCCATTTACAAATGAGCTGTTGAAGACATTTAACAGTGCCATCTATCGGACCATTTTATACACTAATTGAACCCTAAAGTGCATATTATTAGTTCTTAGAGCTGATTTAGACGGCGCGTGAACTCGCATGCGAGTTTCGTTACATCAAAAACATATGTAACTATCTATTCTTTTTGGTTACATTGCGGTATTTGCTTGGTTGTTGGAATTGGGGGTCATCCATTAATTACGTCACACGTTTAGGGGGAGGGAGGGGGTCAAGAAAATGTGACATATTGTGACATGGGGGAGGGGGGAGACACAAACTTTGTGACGTCACTTTAACTTCATCAGTAACCGAAAATTTATTTAAATTATTTAGTTCGCTGTACATTTAAATAACAAGTTTTTAAAACGAAAATAGTTTTTAATCGTTTAATTTTCTTTCCTAAGCAGTTTTGGGTTATAAAATTATTAATATTTATATCGCAAAAATATTTTGATAAAATATTAATAATACTTAGGTACTTACTTAATTCGATTTGGCGATTTCGTAGAAAAAATGTGACGTCACACTAGGGGGGGAGGGGTTTGCCAAATGTGACCAAGTGTGACAAGGGGGGGAGGGGTCAAAAAACCTAGAAATCGGTGTGACGTAATTAATGGATGACCCCTTGGAAGTAACCAATATTCCTCAATCAAAGATATATGTAACTCCGTAGAAGATAAATTAAGTCTAAGAAAAAAACGTGCCTCGGAAATCAAGAAAAAGTCAGTCTCGAATAGATGGCGCCATATACCTTTGGCCTATTCTCGGGTAGATGGCGTTGGCGACACCGTTTGATATTAATTAACAATTTTAACACATATCAGTGAAAGAACATGGGTCAGTGTGGAACAATAAAAATTAAAAAAAAACCTTTATCCGTAAACATATTTTGATTAATTTATACATTTTCAATTTTATTTTAAGTTTTAATCGTGTGTCGATAGATGGCAGTAAATTTACAGCGACTACAAAATTTACAATGACAGGACCCCTCTATACCATCTATTCTTTTTGATGTAAATCTCTAAGAATATGCATTTTAGGGTTCGATTAGAGGGCCACTAGCGCCATCCCACTAACTCGAGGTTAAGAGGTTAAACCGTTAACTTAGTGTCAAATTGTACTGGTAACCAGGGTAACTCCAGGTTTAACCGGTTAACCCGGGGTTAGTGGAATGGTGCAAGTGGTGCTTAGTGTGTAAAAAGGTCAGATAGATGGCGCTGTAGTGAAATACATTTAATATACATAATTAATTAATTATTAGGTATTAATCTAATAATTAATTAATTATGTATATTAAATGTATTTCACTTTACAAAATATATTTCATAGATTTATTTATTTATTTAAACTTTATTGCACAGTAAAAAATATACAGTGACAAAAGGCGGACTTAATGCTACACGGCATTCTCTACCAGTCAACCTTTAGGCCAAACAGAGAAGCATAGTTGGTGCGGGGTATGTAAAGAACACTAAAACTAAACTTGATGCTTAAAATTAATAGATAAATAAATTAATAGATAGCACACGCTTGTTTCTCTCAAAGTCCTTCAAGATCCTCTGAGCTCGGCCCACGTGCCATCATGGATATTTTTAGGGTTCCGTACCCAAAGGGTAAAAATGGGACCCTATTACCAAAGAGAATAGATAGCATAGAGGGGTCCTGTCATAGTAAATTTTGTAGTCACAGTAAATTTACTGCTATCTATCGACACAGGACTAAAACTCAAAATGAAAACGTATAAAATTATCAAAAAATTAATATATATGGATAAATGATTTTATTATTTTTATATCATTTTGACCCATGTTCATTCACTGATATCTATGTGTTAAAATTGTTAAATATATAACGGTGTCGTCACGCCATCTAGCCGACCATAGGCCAAAGGTGTGTGCGCCATCTATCCGAGAATGACTTTTTCTTGATTTCCGAGGCACATTTTTAGGGTTCCGTAGCCAAATGGCAAAAAACGGAACCCTTATGGATTCGTCATGTCTGTCCGTCTATCTGTCCGTGTATGTCACAGCCACTTTTTCCGAAACTATAAGAACTATACTGTTGAAACTTGGTAAGTAGATGTATTATGTGAACCGCATTAAAATTATCACACAAAAATTGAAAAATTACAATAAATTTTGGGGGTACCCCATACTTAGAACTGAAACTAAAAAATGTTTTTTTCATCAAACCCATACATGTGCGATATCTATGGATAGGTCTTCCAAAATGATATTGAGGTTTCTAATATATTTTTTTTCTAAACTGAATAGTTTGCGCGAGAGACACTTCCAAAGTGGTAAAATGTGTCCCCCCCCCCTGTAACTTCAAAAATAAGAGAATGATAAGAAGATAAGAAAGCCAATTACAGGTTCTCACCATTAAAAACAGATTAACCAGAGAATAAATAATAGTACTTGGTATAGAAGACTCACTCTCTAACAAAACGCGTCTGTTACGATCAGGACAGATATGGCCGCTAGGTGGCGACAGCGCCACGCGCGGCTTATGGCTAGGGGGTCATCCATTAATTACATCACACGTTTAGGGGGAGGGAGGGGGTCAAGAAAATGTGACATATTGTGACATGGCGGAGGGGGGAGACACAAACTTTGTGACGTCACTTTAACTTCATCAGTAACCGAAAATGTATTTAAATTATTTTCTTCGCTGTACATTTAAATAACAAGTTTTTAAAACGATAATCGTTTTTATTCGTTTCATTTTCTTTCCTAAGCAGTTTTGGGTTATAAAATTACTAATAATTATATCGTCAAAAATATTTTGATAAAATATTAATAATACTTAGGTACCTACTTAATTAATTCGATTTGGCGATTTCGTAGAAAAAATGTGACGTCACACTACGGGGAGGGGTTTGCCAAATGTGACCAAGTGTGACAAGGAGGGGGGAGGGGTCAAAAAACCTAGAAATTCGTGTGACGTAATTAATGGATGACCCCTAGCTAGGGTTTGCACGACGGATCCGAAATGTATGGGAAGATCCGTGGATCCGGATCCAGATCCGGATAATTTCATACATTTCGGATCCGGATTGCAAACCCTACCCCTAGCCACCAAAATTGGTGTGGAACGGATGTACTCTTAGCTACCTGTAGCAAAGCGATGGAATCGCGGAGTGAGCCGCGCCTGACTTAGGTAACGTAAGGCGTATACAAATAGGATGAAATATCAAATTTTTAATAGAAAATTGATTAATTTAACGACACAAGAGATAACGATTTGCAATTAACATCTCAAATGGTATAAAATCAATTTTACATACATACAGATCAGATATCTACAGGGTGATTCAGGAGACGTGAGCAGGACTAACACTGCGCAATTTGTAAATTATAAGCAACTGTTTCGTATCAGTATTAGTGAGATTAACGTTAATTTTCTACTCGTGTTGAAAAAAATAATTTACGACATGCATGGTCACCCTAAAATTAGAATACTAAACTACCGATATTCTGTGTCAAATTGAATGTCGTCCTGTCATCACGGTCTGGTTACTTTTGAAAACTCGTATCTCACTCAAGTTTGACAGTTTATTTTCTTCGTAATCAAAATGCTGTCAGTACGGTTAAAGAGGTTTTATGTTTATTAATTAGGTCTTGTAGGGTAACCATGATTGTAGAGAGTTAAATTTGCCCTAACCAAAAAGTTAAATAGGAAATAGTGTCGTTGTTTCACCTAAATACGACGGTGATCGATCAATTACCAGTTACTGAGTGTGCAGGATTAGTCCTGCTCACGTCTCATGAATCACCCTGTATTAGCAAAGAGAATAATAGAGAGTATAGAGGCGGATTGTTAATAGTTATTTGTTTTACAAGGGGGCAAAGTTGTTGTTTAACCGCTCGTGCTAATATTGATACCCGAGCATGCGAAAGATTCCAAAATTGAACCACGAGCGTAGCGAGAGGTTCTGAAAATGGAATTTGAGCGTGACGAGGGTTAAACAAAATTTGCCCCCGGGTGAAACACAAAATTTTTCACCACACCAACCCGAAGCAAATATTAAATGTAAAATATCAAACAAAACAAAACCAAATCAAATCCAAATGAATGTTATTAAATATTTATCATCCGAAATCATCATTTAAAAGTCAATTCTACAAGCGTCATAAGAAAACAACTCAAAATTTGCATTTCATTACATTGCCTCACATGTGAATAAAATGTAATGCTATCAGTTTTTGAAGTGCAAAGTAAGGCTTTCCGAGCTGGTATGGTGAAAAGTAAATTATGTAGCCACTGTAAATGTACTGCCATCTTTCGACCGAAGATAAAACTGTTAGAACGCCATTTGACTTTGATCCTTATTCTTTCAATTCTTCCTATTCTTTCTTATGTCTTTAACTTTGTCATTAACTTATTAAATATTAATATTAAATTAACGCCATCTACTCGACTATAGGCCAAAGGTATGGTGCAATCTTTTCGAGGGATGGCGCCATAACCTTCAGCCTACTCTCGAGTAGATGGCGTTAATATTAATATTTAACAAGTTAACACAGTCATAATCAGTGAAAGCATAATGATCAAAGTCAAATGGCGTTTTAACAGTTTTAATCGTCTGTCGAAAGATGGCAGTAAATGTACTGTAGCTACATAATTTACCATGACAGTTACTTACTACTACCAGAGATATATATAACTCCGTATAAGATAAATAAAGTCTAAGAAAAAAACGTGCCTCGGACGGCCAAGAAAAAAACATTCTCGAATAGATGGCGCCATTACCTTTGGCCTATTCTCGGCTAGATGGCGTTAACGACACCGTTTGGTATTTAACAATTTTTAACACATATCAGTGAAAGAACATGGGTCAGTATGGAACAATAAAAATTAAGAATCATTTATCCGTAAACATATTTTGATTATTTTATACATTTTCAGTTTTATTTAAGTTTTAATCGTGTGTCGATAGATGGCAGTAAATGTACCGTGACTACAAAATTGACAATGACAGGACCCCTCTATACTATCTATTCTTTTTGCTACTACTTACGATTATCACAAGAAAGACGACAATTGTCACGAAATTTCGCCATAGAACTACTCATTTGCTGTCAAGAATTACCGAAAGTTCTTTTATTCTTGTGACAATTATCACAGTGACAGTTACTCTCTATTTCAAATTCTCTTTGCTAACAGGAAACATAAAACTTATTTCATTAGAATATACAGCGACGATGAAAGTGCTTGTAATTTTGGTGTTTTTGGTGGTTTTATTTATGGATAGCATGCCACAGCCTGATGCGGATGATAATGATACGAGGACGGACGACCCAAGTAATGATTATCCAGATGGAAACGATACGATCCGTAAGTAATATAATTATTTATTAACTTACTTACTTACAGTCATCCATGGGCAACGGTTACCGCTTACCATCGGGCGGGCTGTATTGCTGTTTGTTTGTCATTGTATTATCCAATAAAAACTTTGTTATATCGGCAAAAAACAGGTAAGTTTACTCGGGTAATTCCGAATGTCGAAAACTGTCGGATAATTCCGAAAAGAGACTTTTATTATGATGGAATTTAGGGTGATTTTCATCTGAATTTCGGAACTATCCGACATTCGGTATTACCCGAATACACCTTATTTCTCTTGCGAAGTTAAATAAAGTAATAAAAGATGAGCAATACCCAATCCCCATAATTGAAGACATCCTTACTGAAATCAACGGAGGACAATTTTTCTGCACCTTGGATATCACACAAGCATACATAAACATGGTCATGGATGAAGAAAGTGCCCTACTACAGACCCTAAGCACACATACCTTCAAGGTAAACAAGCTCATGTTTGGAGTAAAAGTAGCCCCTAGTCTTTGGCAGAAATTTATGGACCAACTGTTAATGGGCATCGAAGGCGTCAAGTGCTTTTTCGACGATATAATAATTCAAGGCTCGACTGTGACCTGTAATTTATTTTATCAATAAATATTATGATTATGATTATGATTATGAAGAACAGCTCCTCACCAGACTTCGACAAGTTTTACAAAAACTCAAAGAGAGTAACCTTCGAGTCAATAAAGAAAAATGTGACTTCTTCAAACGTAGCATCAATTACTTAGGGCATACCATAGACAAAGATGGATTACATAAGAACCAAGACAAGGTCAAGGCAATCGCAAATGCACAACGCCCAACTAACGTAAACGAATTAAGAACCTTTTTAGGTATGGCAAACTACTACAATAAATTTATGCCGAATCTATCATCCATTACCAACCCTTTGAACGAATTATTGAAGAGGAGATAAGAGGAGAGAGAGGAGGAGATAGAGAGAGAAGATAAGAAAGGTGCGAAATATCTTTGGACTGCAAAATGTGAAGAAAGTTTTAATACTATTAAGGAAGAAATACTGAGTGAGCGGTTATTAATACACTTCGATCAAAATAAAGCTCTCATTCTGGCTACAGATGCCTCACCCTTGGGCCTTGGTGCTGTTCTGAGTCACAGATTACCTGACGGTTCTGAACGTCCCATAGCATTCGCATCTAGATCCCTTACAACCAGTGAAAAGAAATATAGTCAAATTGATAAGGAAGCGACGGCCATCTTCTGGGGAAGAAATTCTTTCACTACTGTTATGGCCGGAAATTCACTCTTATCACTGATCACAAGCCGCTTACATCTATTTTTCACCCGCACCAGACATTACCTACCTTAAGCACGATGAGACTATTCCATTATGCGCACTTCCTCTCCGGATTCGACTACAACATTGAATATACAGGGTGATTCAGGAGACGTGAGCAGGACTAACACTGCGCATTTTGTAAATTATAAGCAACTGTTTCCTATCAGTATTAGTGAGGTTAACGTTAATTTTCTAGTCGTGTTGAAAAAAAAAGTTATTAATTTATTTACGACATAGATGGTCACCCTAACATTAGAATACTAAACTACCGATATTCTGTGTCAAATTGAATGTCATCACTGTCATCACGGTCTGGTTACTTTTGAAAACTCGTATCTCACTCAGGTTTGACATTTTATTTTTTTCGTAAAAGAGGTTTTATGTTTATTAATTAGGTCTTGTAGGGTGACCATGATTGTAGAGAATTAAATTTGCCCTCACCAAAAAGTTGAAAAATAGGAAAAAGTGTGGTTGTTTCACATAAATACGACGGTGATCGATCAATTACCAGTTACTGAGTGTGCAGGATTAGTCCTGCTCACGTCTCATGAATCACCCTGTAGAAATTCAACGAAAAATGCAAATGCGGACTACCTCTCTCGCTTCCCGGTAGAGAAAATAAATGACAGCAAGATTGACCAATACTGCGTATTCCGATTGAAGCACATAAACGCAATAAATATATCTCCGGAAATAATCGCCAAAGAAACCAAAGAAAACCCTGAATTACAAAACTTACTACAAATACTTCAGTCAGGTGCGTCACTCAGAGAATCTGGATACAAAGATTAAGGAACTGACATTACAAAATGATTGCATCCTAAAAGGTACGCGAGTAATGATCCCGCGTCGATTGCGGCAGCAGATATTAGAAGAACTACATACCGGTCACATTGGAATTTTTGAAAATGAAACTCGTCTAGAACAGAACGCCCCACCAAAAGCACCGATTCATCACTGGGAAGACCCTGCAGGCCCATGGCAAAAAATACACATAGACTTCGCGGGCCTAATTGTGGTAGATGCATTCTCTAAATGGGTCGAAATCATTCCAACGAAAGCAACCACGAGCTCATTTTGCATTCAAAAACTAGACGAATTATTTGATACATTTGGATTACCCTACACCTTGGTCTCTGACAATGGCAGGCAGTTCACATCACAAGAATTTCTGAACTTCTTTAAGCAATAATGGTATTGTACATAAGACCATTGCCCCATACCACCCAGCGACCAACGGTCAAGCGGAACGGTTTGTACAAACAATCAAAAAAACTCTGCGTGGCGTGCTAACACAGAAGATCCTAAAAGTGAAGAGGATACTCCGAGGTACCCCAGCCAGCTCTGGAGATACTCCCTACAAGCTTGGGCACTAGCCCGCGATACCAAAGCTGGAGCACAGAGGGTTCGCGCGAGGAAAAAAGCCTTTAACTCAGCTGCCAAGTCCTGCAAACGGGTGATTCGGAAGGCTCGATTCGACCACGTCAGTCGAATAGGGGCCAAACTCGCCTCCTACCCTCCTGGTAGCAAGCGGTTCTGGTCCCTGTCGAAAGCGGTCGAATCCAACTTCTGCCGACCCACATTGCCACCTCTGCAGAAACCTGATGGGACACTGGCCCACTCCGCGACAGAAAAGCTAACTTGTTTGCTTCTCTGTTTGCGAGCAATTCACGGCTTGACGCAGGCTCAAAACTTCCACCTACGCTACCTCAATGCAGTTCCTCTATGCAGAGAATTGCTATACATCAAAAAGAGGTACGCCGAGCTCTGCAGAATCTTGACGTGAATAAGGCCAATGGACCAGACGGTATACCTGCAGGTGTACTAAAGCAGTGTGCGCCTGAGTTGTCTCCTGTACTGACACGCCTGTACCGCCTCTCTCTCCAAACTAGAATGGTGCCGAAATCCTGGAGGCTTGCAAACGTGCAGCCAGTACCCAAGAAGGGTAGTCGTGCTGATCCCTGCAATTACCGACCAATCGCCATTACCTCCATGCTCTGTAAAGTCATGGAAAGGGTACTTTTAACGGCAAGCTGCTGATGAGACGCCGGCACGGGAACCTACATTATGAAGTTGCAATTGACGACGGACGTGTGATTGTGTGATTTAACTACTTACTCTTATTCTAATTGTGTCGACAATCCTTATTGGAGCTATAATCTTATTTCATTATTATTGTTATTATTTTCATTTTTATTTTATTTTACTTTGACGATCATGATAGAAATTCTTATATTTTTGACTCAATGCAAACTTATTATGTAATTTGTCTTTCATGAAATAAAATATCTAATCTAATCTATAACTCAAAAAGAAATTTAAAACAACAAAATACGAATTATTAATAATATGATAATATAAATTTGATTGATAAGTCATAAATGGCATAAATCACTCGTATGGACGAAGGTTGAGGTTGACAGCACTTTTTATTTTACTTCGTGTAAAAAACCGGGCAAGTGCGAGTCGGACTCGCGCACGAAGGGTTCCGTACCATAATGCAAAAAAAAAAAAACAAAAAAAGCAAAAAGAAAACGGTCACCCATCCAAGTAAGGTCACCCTCCCGACGTTGCTTAACTTTGGTCAAAAATCACGTTTGTTGTATGGGAGCCCCATTTAAATCTTTATTTTATTCTGTTTTTAGTATTTGTTGTTATAGCGGCAACAGAAATACATCATCTGTGAAAATTTCAACTATCACGGTTCGTGAGATACAGCCTGGTGACAGACGGACGGACGGACGGACAGCGAAGTCTTAGTAATAGGGTCCCGTTTTACCCTTTGGGTACGGAACCCTAAAAATCTCCGAAGTAACTGTATACCAACATGACAAACAAAATTTAGGTTACTTTAACTTACGGATAATTTGGTCTTAGTCTGTAGCACCGCCAAACGAAACCGACCGAGAGTTGCCGAGATATGGCCGATCGTCGTAAAAATGAAGATTGTTATGAAAATTTATTTTCCTTATTGTAAATTAAATACGCATCGAAAGCGATAATTTTTATGCTCCAGTTCTATTCTCATACTTATATAATTGATTGGAACAGTTTTTTTTTATCATACGTGCGTCGTATTCGAGAAACGTGCCAAAACTTTTTTAGAAATTTGTAAGGCGCCATCTCGCTTCTTCCCTCTTTTTTTATCCCGTTCTGATTTTTCAATTTTATATATATGATGATTTTAGAATTCACGGGCCTATATTTAAATTTCTTTTGATAGGCTTGCGTGGGGATATGGATCCAACACGTAGAGGCCCCTTGGAGCTTTAATGTCATGTAGAACGCCTGCTGGAACCCGTTCACAGGCGCAACAATAGACACCCATGAACCGGTCTCAGCAGGCATTGGGACTAGAGAAACTGGGAAAGAGTGAACAGTATACCGGTCTATATGTCCGCGGCCGATCGTAAGATCAGGCATATCGTGAAATTCCTAGGCATATCGTGAAACGTGAAAAATCTTTCACTCATTCTCTGAGTCTACGGAGCCCTACGCGGGGCTCCTATTTCTGGGCAGTTTGCCCTTCGGGCATATGAAGCAACCTAACGAGCCTATCCTACCTATATATTGGTTTAATGTGACTATCCTCAATCCTCGAAACATTACACAGGAATATTACGATCTGCCTAATCTTACGATCGGCCGCCGACATATAGATTGAAGTTTGGGTGGACAATCAGACTTATAAATAAATTATATACTATTATTTTCACCACACCAGCTCGGAATGGCTTACTTTGCACTTCAAAAACTGATAGCAAAGTTGCATTTTATTCACATGTGAGGC
Source organism: Cydia fagiglandana (assembly GCF_963556715.1). Taxonomy (NCBI): domain Eukaryota; kingdom Metazoa; phylum Arthropoda; class Insecta; order Lepidoptera; family Tortricidae; genus Cydia; species Cydia fagiglandana. The sequence continues at coordinate 8,740,575 of NC_085956.1, forward strand.
AAAGTAATCAAATGCAAATTTTAAGTTGTTTTCTTATGTTCGCTGGTAGAATTGACTTTTAAATGATGATTTTGGATGATAAATATTTAATAACATTCATTTGAATTTGATTTTGTTTGATATTTAATATTTGCTTCGGGTTGGTGTGGTGAAAAATTTTGTGTTTCACTCGGGGGCAAATTTTGTTTAACCCTCGTGCTTTGAAACCCTCGCAACGCTCAAGATTCCATTTTTCGAATCACTCGCTACGCTCGTGGTTCAATTTTGGAATCTTTCGCTTGCTCGCGTATCAATATTAGCACGAGCGGTTAAACAACAACTTTGCCCCCTTGTAAAACAAATAACTATTCCTTTATTTATTTTTGATCTTAAGTTAGGTTATTTATAACATGTATATAAAAGTAAAATACAAAAGCATATTTTTTTAGGTATTAGTTTTAGTTTTTTAGGTAGTTTTATAATTTTAGGTTCATTTTATTCTAAGTTTGTTTTTAATAAAGCATAATTATATTATTATTATATTAAATATCATCATTTCTCTTTCCAGCGGACGACCCGACAGTGCCGTTTACCTACACAGAAACAGACACAGACTTCCCGGACGAAAAATGCTCTCTGCACAAATGCGTCGACCAGTGTGTGTTAAAACTATTCAGAAACACAGGGTACTGCTATAATGAGGACCTTTGCGTCTGCTATAACGATCACGATTGACATACTTATGCCTTTATGGCATTAAGTCCGCCATTTGTACCTACTTATAATTTTATGTTCAAGAAAGTTTAAATAAATAAATGAACACTTATATATATTATTTAACGTAAATAATACAAAATAATAACAAAGTTACTTAAGGACCTTGTAAAATAAAAATCTGGCCAAGTGCGAGTCGGACTCGCGTTCCAAGGGTTCCGTACATTACACGATTTTTAACAATGTATTTTTTTATGTGAAACGTGAGTGAAATATCTTTAAAAAATCCGTAGGGGTCGGATCAAAAACTAAGTAATTAAATCTGACTCACGCTTGAATGTACATTTCTAATAAGTTTTTCTATAATCTGTAGGTATCGACCTATTATACGTATTTTTTTTCGAAATTTTAGACCCAGTAGTTTCGGAGATAAAGGGCGGAAGTGGTAATTTTTTGCTTATTTTCTTGAATTACTTCTAAACTGTTTATTCTAAAACTATAAAAAAATATATATGTGAGATTGTGACATTGAGCTCTTTCATTTGATATGTAACATGATACGAGTATAGTGTGCAAACCTTTATTTTTAAATTTCTCATTTACCCCCCAAAAGTGCCCCTATGTTTAAAATTCATTTGTATACGTCACATGCCCGTCTTAGGGTCACAAACTTACATATGTGTAATTGTGTACCAAATTTTAACTTAATTGGTCCAGTAGTTCCGGAGACGGCTGTGACAGACGGACAGACAGACAGACAGATAGACAGACACACGAGTGATCCTATGTTTTTTCCTTTTAAGGTACGGAACGCTAATAACTAAAGCTAAACTTAACAAAAAAATAAAAATCCCTAAAACCTACCTTCTAAGCCTAGGCCCCTCGGCAAGATGCCCATCGCGCAGGCAGCATTCCCGCGCTGTATAGCGATGGCAATCCTTTGCGTGAGGAAGTTGCCTGCGCGAGAGTCCCCTGTTGCCTCCAATATTGAAATGATTTATTAATAAGAATAGCTAGAGGTCGGGTACCATTTTTGGTATTAAGTATACCGGGTGTTGCCTGTAACACGAGTGTTCGGTGTGAAAATCTTATTTGATTAAGTTTTATTGATTTTCTACATTTAAACAATGACATATAAAAATAAGATGACTGTTCGATTTAGATTTGTACCAAAAACACGTATTTTATATAATAATAAAGAACCAGCGAGAAATATGTGTTTAATTCAGCATACATTTACATAATCCACTCCAACGAACAAATAATTAAAACATATATTATACTCCTCAAATTGTCAAACTTTTGTTATATTTAAATAACTTTTAAAAATTATGAATCCTTTAGACTTCCTCTTTTGCATACAAAATAAATATTGCCTTCAATGTACGCTGACATCAGTGTAATACAATATATTGCGTCTTAGAATAAACTTTAAAGTGTAATAAAAATCAAAACATAATTTATTTTTATAAGTTGCTGAACATGCAAATGTTGGTTAGTTTGAGTTGTTTTTTTTTTTTTTTTATTATGCATGGGTTTCCTCATGGCCACAGACTAGCCGAGGCGTAGACGTGGCCTACGATGGAGCGAGCTCGCCCATAAGTAAGATGCCTGTTCACTCTTGATTTGAAGGTTGCCGGGTTATAAGAGCACGGAAATATAGACGCCGGCAAGGAATTCCATTCCTTGGCAGTGCGCATAAGGAAAGTAGAAGCAAAGCGCTTAGTGCGAATTGGCGGAATATCTACCAAGTAAGGATGGAAACCGGCCGTGCGTCTAAAAGTCCGATGGTAGAATGGGGACGGTGGAATGAGCTCGTGTAGCTCTTGGGCACACTCCCCGAAGTGCAACCTGTAGAATACCGACAGGCTGGCGACTTTCCGCCGATGGGCCAAAGTCTGAAGCTTAGCCGTTAGCTTCTTGTCGCCAATCATCCTCCTGGCTCTGCGCTCCACAGAGTCCAAAGCGGCGAGTTGGTATTTAGCTGAGCCATCCCACAGGTGGCTGCAATACTCCATACACGACCGGACTTGAGCTTTGTAAAGTGTTAGAAGCTGTCCAGGTGTGAAGTATCGCTTCACCTTATTTAGGACGCCCAGCTTTCTGGCCGCAGTTTGTGGTTTAGACTCAATGAAGCTGCCGAAGCCGAGGACTGAACTCAGCTCCATGCCGAGGAGTTCCAGGCTGTCGGTAATAGGTACAGATGCACCCCGGAAAGAAGGAGTCAGGTCGAATGGACTCCGTTTTGCGGAAAATAGACACGCCTGCGTTTTGGAGGCATTGAACGTGACCAGATTGTCATCACCCCACTGGGAAACGAGACTAAGGGTCAAGTTCATTCGCTCAACCATGGCCTCTCTCTGTGAACGTATATCCTCCCTGCTGTCCCTTGCACTAGCCAAATAACTCTCAACAACCGTACTGTCATCTGCATAACCTACAATGCTGGGTTGCAGCATGTCGTTAATGTGTGTTGTGAATCAAAATGCTCGCATGTCATGTCGCATTCGGTCGCCAAATATTCGGTATTCGGCCGAGAGAAGGGCCGAATATTCGGTATTCGATATTCGGCCGCATTCACTATTTGGGGCATCTCTATTTGTAACTCATTTACAGTTTGCTCTGCTGCGCACGCGCAAGTTTTCGTAGCTCTCTGCGCAGTATCTTCCCGCTGGGGTTTTTTGGTATTTCTGGAACAAATCGCACACCACCCCGTAGATGCTTCGGGTTGGAGAGCTGCGAACAAACATAACTTCGATTAATCCATACTAATATGTGACGTCCCACGGGTAAAGGTATGTACCTTATGGCGGTTGGCGCATACGCTATTATTAACGCCGCCGTTCCAATATTATTGCGGCGCTATGCGACGTAAGCGCCAGCCGCCATTATAAATGCGACAGTGTGTCTGTTTGTCTGTCACCTCTTCATGCTTAAACCGCTGAACAGATTTAGTTTAAATTTGGCATAGAGATAGTTTAAGTCCCGGGGAAGGAAATAGGATATTTTTATGTCAGAAGTCTTCCCTAAAGAGATTGAAAAGGGGAGTGGAAATAAGAAAATTAATGAAGTGCCTGTTATTTGGTGTAAATAATTAAGCATACAATGCTCGAATTGCTATTAGATTATATCCAGGCGCTGTACTTACTCTAGCTGCTGGCAGGCGCTAGGCGTGGCTCACTCCGCGATTTCGTCGCTTTGCTACAGGTAGCTAAAAGTACATTCATCCCGCACCAATTTTGGTGTCTAGCCATAAGCCGCGCGTGGCGCTGTCGCCACCAAGCGGCCATATCTGTGCTGATCGTAACAAACGCGTTTTGTTAGAGAGTGAGTCTACCTAATAGTACTATTATTTATCCTGTGCTGGTACTAATCTAATTCCACGCAGACGAAGTCGCGGGCAAAATCTAGTTGGAATATATTTGAATTTTTTGGGAAAACCTTGTAGATTGGTGCGGCCTGGAAAATGGTTAAATAAGTTATGCTTATCTCGAAGCGCTGCTGGCCTAGCGGTGAGAGCGTGCGACTTGCAATCTGGAGGTCACGGGTTCAAACCCCGGCTCGTACCAATGAGTTTTTCGGAACTTATGTACGAAATATCATTCGATATTTACCAGTCGCTTTTCGGTGAAGGAAAACATCGTGAGGAAACCGGACTAATCCCAATAAGGCCTAGTTTACCCTCTGGGTTGGAAGGTCAGATGGCAGACGCTTTCGTAAAAACTAGTGCCTACGTCAAATCATGGGATTAGTTGTCAAGCGGACCTCAGGCTTTCATGAGCTGTGGCGAAATGCCGGGATAACGCGAGGAAGAAGAAGAACTTATGCTTATCACCTTCTCAGCAACAAACTTCCGTAACTCTTCATCAGTCGCCGTGGCACCAGGTTGGAGCACAACGAAAGCGCGAGGCACCTCTCCAGCGCTACTGTCGGGTATACCCACTACACCTGCATCGCGTACTGCTGGGTGCTGCAGCAGGACTGCTTCCAGCTCCGCTGGAGCCACCTGTAATAACAAAAAAAATTGATAACCCCCCTTTGAGATTTGGAAGTAAGTTAAAAAAAGTTATAAAAACAAGCTACTGGTTGTTTCGAAGGAACTTCAAAACTTCGAAATTTCAACATTTATTCAGCAAATAGGCCATAAGGGCACTTTTACTCGTCAACATTGAATTTACAATACAAGCAAAAATAATAACATTACATCAACAATTTTATAAAATACAACTAACCGCAACTACCAATTTAAACTAACGTATTATAATTACTCAGAGATCTATATGGTCTCTTAATGTTGAATGACATAAAAAAAAATACAGATACAAAAACAAAAAGAAATCTAAAATATTCAGAGGTGTAATTTGTCTCTAGGTGTCAACTATAAGATTATTTCATTTTTAATAGGACAACCTAATAATACATGATCCACTCCCACGTAAAGAGCATAAAATAAAGAATATTGGGCTATTTTAGGATTAAAAAAAAAACCGGTGCCGAGCCTAATTTCTAACCTGGTAGCCCTTATACTTGATCAGCTCCTTCAACCGATCTACGATGAAGAAGTCCCCATCCTCATCATAATAGCCCACGTCTCCAGTCCTGAAGAACCCCTCATCATCGAAGTCTTCTCTCCGGTCCTTGCCGATGTAGCCCTTCATGACGATACCGCCTTTGACGCAGATTTCGCCAGACTGGTTGGCTCCTACGGGCTCCCGGGTTTTTAAGTCGATGACCTGGAAAGTTGCAATAAGCTGAGTACTAGGTAAACCATTGTATTGTATTGTATTTTTAGGGTTCCGTACCCAAAGGGTAAAACGGGACCCTATTACTGAGACCAGGCTGTATCTCACGAACCGTGATAGCTAGACAGTTGAAATTTTCACAGATGATGTATTTCTGTTGCCGCTATAACAGCAAATACTAAAAACAGAATAAAATAAAGATTTAAGTGGGGCTCCCATACAGCAAACGTGATTTTTGACCGAAGTTAAGCAACGTCGGGAGGGTACTTGGATGGGTGACCGTTTTTTTTTTGCCTTTTTTGCATTATGGTACGGAACCCTTCGTGCGCGAGTCCGACTCGCACTTGCCCGGTTTTAATTTATTGTATTGTATTGTATTCAATCTATGCGTCCAAAGTTAAAACGGCCGTTTTTGTTTTGAGGTCGAACTAGGTTCGACGAATCCAGCAACATAAAAACTTGTTAGATGTATTCAAAAGCTACTGAAATACACAATATACAGTACGTAGCGGCCCCCTTTTTTAAATAGGTACCTGTTGTTAAATTTAAAAAATCACGATTAATAAGCAGTGGCGTAAATGGGCTATTAAGGGATCATCCATTAATTACGTCACACGAATTTTTAGGTTTTTTTACCCCTCCCTTGTCACACTTGGTCACATTTTGCAAATCCCTCCCACCTGGTGTGATCTCACATTTTAGGCAATTTTATTTTCAACGAAATCGGCAATACTAACTCGGCATTATTTATTTAATAAAAAAATATTTTTGGTATAATAAATATTAGTAATTTTATAACACAAAACCAATTAGGAACGAAAATTTTGCCTACTTCCAAAACCTCATTATTTAAATGTACTGCGTTTTTCATTTACACACACATTATATTTCGGTTACTGATCAATAGTGACGAAGTTAAAATGACGTCACAATGTTTGTGACTCCCCCCTCCCCCATGTCACAACATGTCACATTTTCTTGACCCCCTCCCACCCCCTAAACGTGTGACGTAATTACTGGATGACCCCTTAAATTGAAGAAGAAGATACCTTAATGATAGCTCCAGGCACGACCGTTCCCACTGTCCCAGACTTTGAGTCCGCATCAGTGCACCGAGTGACTGCTAAAGCAGTCTCTGTCATACCGTAGCCTTGGAGAACCGATTTCACGTTTGGGAATCTGTGGAGAATAGGGGATATCAAGCAAAGCTCTGCGTAGGTAGGTGGCACCACTAGCACATACAGTAAACAAACCTCATTGACATCATCAATGACAGATCATGCGTCACCAGGGACCCGATTCGGATTTTGAAATAGACATAATTATATTAGATATATTTTAGACATCACTAAGATACGTTAACGATATGTTTAAGATCTGGAAATTTTATTAAAAACCTTTAGAATAAAACAGATTAAACATACAAATTACAAACTAAAATAAACCTAAGAATGAGTAAAACTAACTTAACAAATAAAATATTGCCCCCCACTCTGATTGTCTCCCGGACCAAATGTGCCATAAATACTGGCGGCATTACCCCGCTGAATGGCCAGTGATATTTGTTGGACAAGGAAAGAACCAGAGCGAGGGTCGCAGCCCCTATCCCTTAAACGACGCCCTATATCCTTAATAAAGGCTTTGGCCTCGGCACACCAAGGTCCCGCCGTCTCGACGGCAACCGGGACAAAGTCGTACACTTGTTCAAGGTTCGCGTACTTGCTGTGCTTCAACCTTGTTTAAGATCTATCTGTCAAATTTGACATTTGCGCGATTCTGGAGATACTCTTGAACGATTTCCACAGGATATAACTTAGAGATCCAATTCACATCTAATAGATATCTTACTCTATCTAACGTAAAAGTGACATTGGTTGCCCAAAGGGGTCATCCATTAATTACATCACACGTTTAGGGGGAGGGAGGGGGTCAAGAAAATGTGACATATTGTGACGTGGGGGAGGGGGGAGACACAAACTTTGTGACGTCACTTTAACTGCATCAGTAACCGAAAATTTATTTAAATTATTTTATTCGCTGTATAACAAGTTTTTAAAACGATAATCGTTTTTATTCGTTTAATTTTCTTTCCTAAGCAGTTTTGGGTTGTAAAATTACTAATATTTATATCGTCAAAAATATTTCGATAAAATATTAATAATACTTAGGTACTTACTGAATTCGATTTGGCGATTTCGTAGAAAAAATGTGACGTCACACTAGGGGGGAGGGGTTTGCCAAATGTGACCAAATGTGACAAAGAGGGGGGGAGGGGTCAAAAAACCTAAAAATTCGTGTGACGTAATTAATGGATGACCCCAAATTGCGCTGCAAAAGAGAACTAGTTGATATCTAAACTATAACGTATCTAGAATGGATCTAGTACGTGTCGTCTCTTGTGAATATCTTGAAGTTCCAATACGGCAGTAGGCATAGACCTAGGATTCGCTTGCGCTTGACAGACAGCTGAAGTGTGCGAAAGGGAAGCCATCACGTATATGAACATCCCATGAGTGCGAAAGAGTCAGACTACCAATGAGAAAACGTAACCACTTTTGAGTTTGACGACGGCCGCGGACGGCCAAGAGCGTATCACGGTAATTTTCAAATTGAAAAATATACACGGATTAGGACGAAAAGTATTAAATAAAGTAATTCAGTGAAGCTGGTGTCTTGTAGTGTGCCGGATTGCAGTGTCAGAGGGCCAAATAATCCAAGCAAATACTCATTTCAGAGGATTTATGATATTCCGAACGAAATTTTCATAACGATATTGTGTCAAATTAACAGCGTAAAAAGTGTAAGAAGCCGGTTTATACAGTTTATTATAAGTTTTTCTTCCGTTCCGTGCTAATATTTTATCATATTAGTCAATAATTTAGGATATTTTGTGTAAAAACATAAACTGTTCGTTTACGCTAGGGCTTGACAAAATGTTCATATGACAGTATCGATAACTTGTCGGTATATTAATAGCTATGTAATTATTTCTTCACAAGACATCATTAAGATTTTAGTTTTTATAACCGACTTCAAATAATAACGATTGTTATACCTTTTTGAAGGTGTTCATGTTTAGCGTGTCATGATAACTTCACTTTGCAACACAGTAAGAGTTACATTAAGATAAGTCTGTAACGATTTTGATGGCAAACGCAGTGCAATTGTTATTTATACGTCATAATGTCGAAGAATTTTAATGTTTAAAATAACACATTTGAAAAAGTAGTCGATAAAGCAATCAAACATCGACAGATTAGTAATATGTTGTAACATGACATCACTATTTTTGATCTCACATAGACAATTTACGCACACACTTGCATTTCATTTTTGGTCACACTTTTGAAGATTGAGAGTTGTTCTTTGTCATATAATTCTTTGGCAGTAGGGAATATTATAGTCCGTTTTTTTTAGCATTAGAAAGAACTTCGCAGAAGTAAGCTTGTGGTTCCAAATACGACACTTTTAGCGGTAATAATTTGAAGTAAATTATATGTATTGACCACGCTACATTAGATAATTCAATAATTATTAACAATAAAAGAGCCTGATAAAAACTGCACGCTTGCTTCTGTGGAGTTCTTTCTAATGCTAAAAAAACGAACTATATAGGCAAAGCTCTGTGGTAGACAAACCTCATTGACATCGTCAATGACACATCATGCGTCACTAGACTCACTAGGTCAATCATGGCCTACTGTGAAACACGACAATCCAAATTTCGGTTTCTGCCTCACCTTTACTCTGGCTTATTCGATCGATAGAGAGACAGATAAAGAAATTTCGATTTTCGCGTTTCGCGGTAGGCCACCTGTAAACAAACAGCCTTGGTGCATCAATATGTCATAGTGACTTGTCAAAAAACTGTTTAAGGCCTAGTATGTATACGTTACTCTATGGTTTACTAAACAAATTAGTGCTGCACTCTGGCGGCAGAAAATTGCGGTAATACTCCATGTATTTGTGGTTCCACAGGGTTCCATTTTAGGACCTATTCTCTTCCATATATATAAGTAATTTGCCGGATCTTGTACCCGCAGCTATTAGAGTCGGTCCAAAAAAAGTCTGCAGCGGATTTGATAGCCCACGCAGTGCAAGTGTCATTTATACGTAATAAGTTCAAAGAAGTTTGACGTTTAAAATAACACTTTCACTGCGTGGGCTATCAAATCCGCTGCAGACTATTCTTGGTCTGACTCTACCGCTAAAATCCAAGTTCGCAAATTGCGGGCTTCATTCTCTGTCACTCTACGCCTTCATAGGAGTAGAAAAGAAAGATCCCCGCAATTTGCGAATTTCGCTTTTCTCGGTTCTGTGACAACACTTGAACGAGACATAACATACTTTTCCTTCACTGCATCAGCTGTCTCTTTCGTGAGCGGCGCAGCTCCGCTGTATATCAGGTCGACTGTACTCAAGTTATACTTGTTGGGATATTTCACTATTGCCACCAGTACAGGCGGCACTACGTAGAGACGAGTCACCTGTAATAAATTAATTAACACCGTCATATGTAAAGTAGCTAACACACTATCGCACCGCACCAAGGTCATTGTGGGACGCACCCATAAGTAAGAGGGAGAAAGAGATATCGCTTTCTCCCTTTTACTTATGGGTGCGTCCCACAATGACCTTGGTGCGGTGCGATAGTCTGTTACCACTTTTAGACCTATACGGCTACCACCATTTATGACATTAGGCCCGATTCGGATTTTGTAATCGACATCTTTTAGACATCATAAATATTCGATATCTTTTAGACATCACCAAGATACGATAACGATATGTTTAAGATCTAACCTGTCTAATTTGACATTTGCGCGATTCTGGAGATACTCTTGAACGATTTCCACAGGATATGACTTAGAGGTCCAATTCATATCTAATAGATAATCTTACTCATTCTAACGTAAAAGTGACATTGGTTGCCGAATTGCGCTGCAAAAGAGAACTAGTTGATATCTTAACTATAACGTATCTAGAATGGATCTAGGACGTGTCGTCTCTTGTGAATATCTTGATGTTCGAATACGGCAGATTGACAGATACACTCGCGTCTACGTAAATTACTTTCTATACATCTCGCTTGCACTAATATGCGAGTACGAGCGAGATGCATAGAAAGTAAGTTACTTAGACGCGAGCGTAACTGTCAATGTCAAAACTGGTGGTAGTGGTTCTGGAGTTTCTATATGAAGGTATAGTTTCGCCGACCGAATATTCGGCGACGTCTACCGAATATTCGGCCAATGGTCAGGCCGAATATCCGGTATCCGGTATCCCGCCAAACAACTATCGGTTGCATCTCTATTTATTTCTTACCTTATACTTTTCAATGCATTTCAAGTACACTTCAATCTCGAACTTCGGCAGATAAACCATGTTCCTCCCACTGGCCAGATATAGGAGGGACCCCATCAGACCCATGGTATGAAACCAGGGGGTTATCATGAGGTATATGGGTGGTTGAGGAGTTTCTATGCCTTTTCTGTAACCCAAAATTGGACAGTTTTATGAAAACTTTACTATAGTTATTTGTTTTACAAGGGGGCAAAGTTGTTGTTTAACCGCTCGTGCTAATATTGATACCCGTGAGATATAGCAAGCAAGAGTAAGCCCCCCCCTCCCAATATCTAGCGTCTTTCGAGCGTCGGCGTCTGGTCAGAGGGCCTACTGCGAACCACGTTCGACGTGTTGCCTCTCTGTCGCACTTGTAAATTCGTACGTAAGTGTAACAGAGAGGCAACGCGTCGAACATGGTTCGCAGTAGGCCCTCGGTATGGAAAATGACGTCGCTGCGCAGTTGCGTCGACGTTGCGTCGACGTTGCGTCGAGCAGCGGCCATAGAGTTGTAGACGCCGACGCTCGGAAGCCCTTATGGACCCGGACGCTCAACAGAAGCTATACTCTGTATTTTTAGGTATTTAAATGAAAGTAAACAAAATCTACCCTCAAATAGCTCCTTAAGCCAGTTGAGGGTAGATGAAAACATTATATGATCAAATAATGTAGGTTAAAGTCAGGTTGTTCAGTGACTGTTCCAGGCGGTTTTGTATTTGGTTGGTTAGCCAATAAATGTTATAACTACCCGAAAAATTTACAAAAATTGTTTGTTTCTTTTATTTAAATACCTAAAAATACAATAGTAGTTTGTGTTACAAGGGATCAAAATGATATATTTCCGTCAAGGGCGTACATTGAATCCTGAATGAAGCGATACATTCTAAAGTAGAATTCCGAGCGTAATGAGGGATTCAAGTGTTAACGCCCAAGACGAAATAATTTTGATACCGTGTGTATACTGCTTTTCACATCAACTATGAGGAAAATAAAAAAATCTTAGTGTGGACACAATTGTTTAAAAATATTTTTTGGTAGAGAAGTGTTACTATACGGTAGAAGAATTTTTGACATAGGTACCGTTATACATTGAGTTTCTTTTTTTATAATTACTGTATTTTAGTTCTTTTTTAGGGTTACGTACCCAAAGGGTAAAACGGGACCCTAGACGTCCGTCTGTCCGTCTGTCTGTCACCAGGCTGTATCTCACGAACCGTGATAGCTAGACAGTTGAAATTTTCACAGATGATGTATTTCTGTTGCCGCTATAACAACAAATACCAAAAACAGAATAAAATAATAGTACATTTCGATGCTAGTGCGGAAGGTATGTCATTACTTCACGAGTACCGAGATATCTTGCCACGAGCCGCAGGCGAGTGGCAAGACTCGGGACGAGTGAAGAATGACATTTCCGCACGTGTATCGAACGACGTTTTTTAATACAGTTGCGAAAAAATAAGAAAAACATTGTTAATCGTACACTAAACAAAAGTGGTAACAGTGACAGCTCGGTTAGACGTCGTCTTTAATGTATACAGGGCGTCCCACAGCTATGCCACATGGAGGGTAAGTACCCTGAATATTGTAGATAGAACATTTTGCTGAAAGAAGACATTATTTTAATTTAAAAAACAATTTAAACTGCATTCATAGATTTTTAAATAATTACATGGTTGAACCGGGAATCGAACCCGCTACACGGAAAAAAAAACATCCTGTAGCTTTTTCATACCGATCGAAAGGCTTCATCATAAGGATTATTTTTTGCTAAATAACATAGTGTCGGTAATAAAAAGAAACCCATGAATTTTAACATTTTTAATTAAAATTAACCAATTTAATTTATCAAATGCTCAAAATGAGTGTCATTCTGTTGAATACAAAGCCGCTCTCTTTTGATTATTTCGCTAAATTTCACATCAAATGTTAAAATTCATGGTCTTCCTTTAGTTTCTGACACTATGTTATTTAGCAAAAAATAATCCTTATGATGAAGCCTTTCGATCGGGATGAAAAAGCTACAGGGTGTTTTTTTTTCTCGTGTAGCGGGTTCGATTCCCGGTTCAACCATGTAATTATTTAAAAATCATGAATGCAGTTTAAATTGTTTTTAAAATTAAAATAATATCTTCTTTCAGTAAAATGTTCCATCTACAATATTCAGGGTACTTTCCCTCCATGTGGCATAGCTGTGGGACGCCCTGTATTATATCTATGGGCGTTTGGCAGCTATTCCGTTCCATTCAGTCAACTTATTAAGAACGGAATTTTCAATATTGAATATTAAAAAATAAACGTGTTATAATGATGAAGAGGTAAGTAATTAAATATGAATATGTAATATTTTTCGTATTCTTACATTAACGGTAGGTTTTTATGCTGATTACGACGTTTAAAGGAAACTAATATTAACACTCATCAATAAGTAGTCGTGAATTGAAACAAGTATAAATTTAAAAAAAATGGAAAAGTAAAAAGCACTAGTTCGAGATAACCAACTTTCCGCACGCTAAACAGCTACGTAAAGTAGCACTTTTTGAGCAACTGTATTAAAAAGATTTAAGTGGGGCTCCCATACAGCAAACGTGATTTTTGACCAAAGTTAAGCAACGTCGGGCGTGGTCAGTACTTGGATGGGTGACCGTTTTCTTTTTGCATTTTTTCCGTTTTTTTTTTGCTTTGTGGTACGGAACCCTTCGTGCGCGAGTCCGACTCGCACTTGCCCGGTTTTTTTTATTTATTATTTATAATTTTTATTAATATTCATGCTCTCATAAATATTAATTCTGTTTATTTTTAAGATGTATATATTTTTTTATTTGTTAAGTAATTTGAATAATTTTTGTATATTTTTATATTTCATACACAATTAATATTGTTCATGAATAAATAATGAATGAATGAATGAATCATTATGTTTTGAAATATTACTCAAGCTAAAAGAAAGAATGCAAAAATTACAAAAACAATGTCCTAGAACAAAAAAAGTGCCACTTTCATCGCTCCTAGCGGGGAAGAAAATGCCCTTTTCCGAATAGGTGATGTGAAAACTATAGGGTCAAAAACATTCTGTGTTCGCGTCTTTCCTGTAGACATACACAAGAGTTAAGGGCTATGAAGGTTAATTTTCTTATTTAACCCTTATCCACATGAAAAGGTCCTCCTTTTATTCAGAGAACTGTGATAAAATCATTACTTACATGCCCACAAGCTGTTAACTATTGCCCACAGGAGAGAAAATTAGCGTGTTCGCGCGAACTGTACATTTTTCTCTCCTGTGGGCAATAGTTAACAGCTTGTGGGCATGTAAGTAATGATTTTATCACAGTTCTCTGAATAAAAGGAGGACCTTTTCACGTGGATAAGGGTTAAATAAGAAAATTTACCTTTATAGCCCTTAACTCTTGTGTATGACTACAGGAAAGACGCGAACACAGAATGTTTTTGAGTTTTTTGACCCTATAGTGTGGGGTAGCCCTGAGAGTATAAAAGAGAAGGTCTTACGAATTGCTAGAGGTGAGCGCGTTGCGATGTGTCAAAGCGACACCTTTTGGGAGACCGGTGGTGCCTGAGGAGTACAGTATAAACAGCGTTTCATCCGGACCCTCCACGTCGACGGCTCGGAATTCCTCGTATTTCACGTTTTGAGCTGACACCTGGAAATTAAGGAATCTAGAAGCAACTATTTTATTTGTGATAAACTTAAAACGTAAATATTTATCTACAAAAGTATGTACTAAAGATATATGTAACTAAGTTTAAGAAAAAAATGTGCCCGGAAATCAAGAAAAAGTCATTCTCGAATAGATGGCGCCATTACCTTTGGCCTATTCTCGGCTAGATGGCGTTGACAACACAGTTTGATATTTAATAATTTTAACACATATCAGTGAAAGAACATGGGTCAGTATGGAACAATAAAAATTAAAAATCATTTATCCGTTTTGATTAATCTATACATTTTCAATTTTAATTTTAAGTTTTAATAGTGTGTCGATAGATGGCAGTAAATGTACCGTGGCTACAAAATTTACTATGGAAATAGCCCTCTATACCAGCCATTCTCAAAGTGTGTTCCGCGGAACCCTAGGGTTCCGCAAAGCCTCTGTTGGGGTTCCGCGACAATATACTTGTAATAATAAGAAAAAAACCAGCTCTTCTATAGGTATATCTGGTCCACAGTGATGAACGAAAATTTTTAATTTGGGGTTCCGTCAAATATTTCGCTTGCCGAAAGGGTTCCGTCACCAAAAAAGTTTGAGAACCGCTGCTCTATACTATCTATTCTCTTTGGTATGTACTTACTAATAAACTAAATTTTCGACATAGGCAAAGAAAGTCGGAAAGTCATTAACTTACCAAGTCATTGTACGAAATAGTTCCCGCCGGGTTTTCGTCACCAAAAACGATGATTTTCTCAACATATTTCAAAGATTTCAAGGTTTTTTCGTGCATTTTGTAAGCCAGCGGCGATAAGAAGACGCATTTCGGCTTCGATATCCCAGCAACATGGGTTAGCTCATCTGTAAACGAGAAATATGGTCATTTGTGATATTTTTAGGGTTCCATACCTCAAAAGGAAATAAGTTTTTGGCAAAAATTTCATTTTTGGTTCAAACTTTTATCGCTGACTGTACTTTTCTTACGACAGACAACTAATACTCATCGAGACAATTCTAAAAACCCCTCACACAATTAGGTTACGTTATTTCATCACAGAGTTCCTATGGCCACCTCCTGTCTCCATCATCAGATCAGCTCGATGGTACCATAATATTGCATTGTCATCCGATTTATACATGCATGCAAAATTTCAGCTCAATCGGAAACCGGGAAGTGGATCAAATTTAACTTGCAAGATTTGATTACAGATACAGATATGACAGATAGACAGATAGACCGACAGACAGACAACGGTCAAGTGAAACTAAATAAAAGCTTGTAATAAACGGAAACCTTATGATTCTGAATAGAACAAACATAAAAAAATTCCAAATTTGAAAAAAAAGTGTAGGGTATACACACAAAACAAAGAAGTAATAGAAGTGAAACGTATGTCTATAGCGTGTGGCAAGATTATGGTTAGCTGCATACACTTTCAGCACAGACTATTGTCAGTCGTGTGACAGTTCAGCATGGCGCTTTTGACATGTCAGATGTGAAAACGATTCCAGTAAAAATTAGAAATAATTACGAATATGCCGTGCTGCTCCATTTTGGAGTGTAAAAACACTAGCCGGACAAAAAATATTAGATATGGAGGCATTTCATATCATCGGTAAGTATTATTTCATGTAATATTTCAATATTTTTAAATTTTCGGTTTCCGCAAGGATTTTTGGATTGTTTAGTACAAAAATCAGAAATGAGATAAGGTTGATATCTACTTAGCGTAAAAGTCATGTACGGGTGCGCTATTCGTCCATAGTGCGAGGACCATATCAAAAAAGTTATCGATGTCGATGTTCGTATAAATATCCATACACAGTTCGGTTTGTTTATGTTCATACATGTTCTTAATAATTTATTTTTGTTTTGCCTCTGGATGATCATATCGAAAAAGTCGTCGCTTATGCACATTTTATATTATGTACAAAATATGTTCTTACTTATTTATTCCTATTCAATGGATTATTTGATTTTAAGTTTTTCTTATAGTATAGTATCCATACATATTTGTCAATTTTCTGTATTAAATACGAGTAGGGAAGGTGTCAGTTTTAAGCTGTCACATAATTTTACTGCCGGGTATTTGCTGGCCAGGCTAAAGCCCGCTCCACAAGCTTGCACAAATCTTGAAGCGTTCTTCACATTGGATGCGAGTACGCACCATGCTCCGGTAAAAACGTGCATCGTGCTATCTCGCTCGTACATCAGAGCGGCATTTCTATCCGCATTATTGTGATAAGTTGATAACCGTCTAAGTGCAAAAAATATTGTTAATATTTCCATTGTTTATAATTAGCGTTTTTTAATAATTTTGCATACGAGCTTATATCGGAGATTCATATTGATGTTTGACACAACATTATTGCTTTGTTTTGTCTTAAAATAATAACGTGCTAGTTAATAAGTATTGTGAACACTTATTAACTACACTTACACTTACTTGCGTAATTTTTACGCACGCATCTAGAGAGAATATTAATTGCAGGTAAAAAATACGCATCTCGCGTATTTTTCACGCACGCACACACGCATCGCGGTGGGAGGATAAGAAATTTGATTTAATTAAAAAAAACTATAAGTACACAACGGGTTAGCACTAATTGGCTAGCAGGTTATTATTTCGCGTCATTATAAAGCAATATTGTTCTGGGGTGTGCTAAAGAGTAACAGTTTTTATTATATACTTACTCGATTACAGTTAAATGCGTAGTTGGTGGCGTGATTACTTTCAATACGAGATTTTTTTTTTATTAAAAAGTAAGTAAGTAAGTACCCAATCGTCGAAAATAAAGTAATACATATGTATAAAAAAACTGAATAGTTTACGTGTACATTGATCATTAATAAGCGTTTATCGATATCACACCGAATCATGCACATCTCTATCGCATGTGTCAACCTCATAGTCGAATATTTTATCCTATCGCATTCACTCTTGGAAAAGCCATGCAAGTGTAAAAGGGATAGAGCATAAATGACAATTTGTCAATGATTTGTGTATTTTTACAAAAAATAAAAATGGTAGTGCAATTTTGACATAATTTTCTTGAATGTAAAGTTCAAATTACTGTGATGGACAAGGGCTCATAATTCCTTTAGAAATAAGAAAATATGGCCAATTTTTGTGATAGCGTTTTGGCCCTTCGAGCAACACCGGCTTCCGACACGTCGGAAGGGAGGGGCCCAAGCGATACCTCACCGTACAAATCTTTCTGCCATTTTTCGCGGGGGGGGGGGGGGAAGGTGCACACAGACGCACTTCTCACACACTTACATACAAAATCCAATCTGTAATGACGACACAAATACATAGAAAATGACGCACGTCAAAGACAAATTTTGCAAACCTCGATCTCTTTTTGTGTACGGACGAGTGACTAGTGTCACAACACGCACACTAACACATTTTCGTTGAAGTATGTCATTGTATTCTGAGAGATGAGAAGTCGGATTTGTCGCTCGACCGATCCGCAATTTGTACTGAGCGAGCAAAATCGATAAATCCAACAATTACTTGAGACTAAAATATAATAATTGTATTTAAATGTAATTTAACGTATGATATGTAAAAAGAATATTACATGTGAAATGTAACACTTTCTTTTTGTAAATTTGATGTTCCCGACCTCTTTTTATAACAAAAAACCGAGCAAACAGGCATTTTTGTGCAGCAGTGTTCACGCGCGCGTCTGGACTCGGTCTAGTGAAAAATCCAAGTGCAACTAGTTTTATTACCCGCGGTAGATTAAATTGACGTGCTAATCTTGTACCTCGGCAGAGGGGAAATAGTGCGAATGCCGCCTCCCTTCCGTGTTGCTCGAAGTTTTGGCCACATAGGTTCTCATACAAATCCAGGCACATGCCGTTTCCCGTCAGAGCGCGGCGCGCTCATTCTTTCTTCCGTGGGTATACAACTTTAATTAAAATGGCCCCCTTACGTTTCGTGTACATCATGTTGAATGTGGTAAACGAGGCCCCGGTACATATGGAGCCCACAACGGTGCTCCAGAACTCTGTTCTGTTCTCAGAGCATATTCCCACAACCTGTCCCTTTCTGACGCCCAGGCGAGAGAGAGAGATGGCGAGATTCATCGCCTTTTGGGCGATCTCGCCGTAGGTGATGGTTTCTTCTGTGGTTCCATTGATCTGGAAATATGAAGAGAAACTTAAACTAATAACGCATAGACAGATAGTCCCCATACGGCTAACCTGCCAAAAGTGAAGCCGAAACACGATCGATATGTGCGTGGAACGCTCGTGTTTTACGCTCAGCAAACACACACATATATACAAAATATGTTGCCAGTATTCATTTGCTTCTCTCAAAGTAGGGGAATTTTAACAACATCCACACTTGGTTATTAATAATTTGGAAGTGTGTAGATTCGATTTTGTAGCAAAAGCTTTTGTTTATTTTGGGATTTATTGCATTTCTGTACTTTGTGAAATGAGGATTAAATAAATAGCTGATAAGTTTTTACTATTTTTATTTATTTAACAAATGTGCATAAAACAATAAGAATAAATTTAAATAGGACAGAGCATATTCGACCGTGCTTAGTCCGTTTCCAATGTTTCCTTATTGCGTCATTCCGATTTAGACTAATTTTTTCCTTCCATCTCGCAGACAGAAGTGCATCAGTCAGAAAACTGAAACGAACATTACACAAAATAAATATAAGAAAAAAACTAAATACTTACCTAAATAATTAAGTTATTTATAATTTTCTATAATGAATCAATGAAATTCAATTGAGCGTATTTATTTTAGAATGTAGACGTCATGTCCCATTTGGAGGAAAAAATATTCACTACACTGGCAACATTTAGAAGAAATGGCGGCTGACGAAAATTTGGAATTTTGTATTTACGATTATGTAAAAATATCACATTAAACTCGATACTTACGCGTGAAATGTAATATCAGGCGGTTTGATTTTATTATATGATGTGTTGTGACACCCATTCACTGTACAAACAACCATCTTTCCTGTAGTTTTTGATTTTTAAACGGGAGGTGTACACAAACCGATTTGACTTTGAGTACTGCGAGGGCCGTTCGAATACTATGATACGAGTGTGACGTGACGTCGCACTTGAAATGGCTTCACTAGGGGTGTACGGACTAGGTATCTATGCCTTATAAATCTATGAAGAGAAATATCAAAAAAACGTTTTTTACGGTTCCGTACCCAAAGGGTTAAACGGGACCCTGTTACTAAGACTCTGCTGTCCGTCCGTCCGTCCGTCTGTCATCAGGCTGTATCTCACGAACCGCTGATAGCTAGACAGTTGAAATTTTCACAGATGATCTATACGGTGTAACATGAGGAAACCGAATAATTTTAACCACGCATTTCTGAGGTCAAAAGAAGGAAAAAATGTTTTTTTGTTTTGTTTTTTCAATTTTTTTAAAAAATAAATGTTATTGGTAAACTTGCTACTTAAAATTGATTTTTACATTTTTTTTTCGTAAAACCTTCTTTTTGCAAAGTGTTACTTGTCACTTTTTGACATCTATCAATAAGGATATTTAGACTACATCCCATAGCAGCAACATTACCATCAAAAAGGCCTTTTACATTATGTAACAACAAAAACTTGTTTATTTTTAAATTAATATTATCTCTGAAACTAGGCGTTTTAAAAAAAAAGTTTATAGGACTTTTTTGTCTCTAAATATGATCAGGAATATGCTGTTAAAATTATTCCGTTTACTCATGTTACACCGTGTATTTCTGTTGCCGCTATAACAACAAACTAGTTTTGTGCGTTGTGCGCGGGGCCCGAGGGCCCCGCGGTCTTGTTGGTGCTGTTGTTTGTGTTGTTGTTTTGTTGTTGTTGTTGTTGGTGCTGTTGTTGGTGTTGTTGTTTGTGCTGTAGTTTTGTTTTCCAAAGAGAAAAAGAAGTGAAGTTGTACTTTTGCTTGAAAGAAAAGGTCCGCATGCGAGCACTTCATTCCCGCAGCTCGGCCTTCGGCCTCGCGTGCTTGGGAAATAGTAAGGGACGCTCCGGGCCTTCGGCCCTACGCGGAGCTCGGCCTTCGGCCTTCGCTGGGTTTCGAAGCTCAGCGTCGGGCCTTCGGCCCGCCGCTTCGCTTATTAAAACACTTGGGGGTTGGTTTTGCTTTGGGGCGTAAGCGGGAAGTTGGAGCTTAAACACGACCCAATAGTAAAAGTGTCTTGACAACCTCACGTTGGGCCTACGGCCTTCGGCCTTCGGCCCGCCGTTTCGCTTGTCTAAGACACTTTTCCTATTGGGTCGTGTTTAAGCTCCAACTTCCCCCTCTCGTGTGACGTTTCGGGCCTTCGGCCCTACGCGGAGCTCGGCCTTCGGCCTTCGCGGGCCTCGACGCTTCGCCGTCGGGCCTTCGGCCCGCCGGCTTCGCTTATCAAGACAGTTGACTTTGTAGAACGCTTGGAGGCACCGCATTCACGCAGCTCGGCCTTCGGCCTCGCATGCTTGGAAAATCGTAAGGTCCGCATGCGAGCACTTCATTCTCGCAGCTCGGCCTTCGGCCTCGCGTGCTTGGGTAATCGTAAGGGACGCTCCGGGCCTTCGGCCCTACGCGGAGCTCGGCCTTCGGCCTTCGCTGGGTTTCGAAGCTCAGCGTCGGGCCTTCGGCCCGTCGCTTCGCTTATTAAAACACTTGGGGGGTTGGTTTTGCTTCGGGGCGTAAGCGGGAAGTTGGAGCTTAAACACGACCCAATAGTAAAAGTGTCTTGACAAGCTCACGTCGGGCCTACGGCCTTCGGCCTTCGGCCCGCCGTTTCGCTTGTCTAAGACACTTTTCCTATTGGGTCGTGTTTAAGCTCCAACTTCCCCCTCTCGTGTGACGCTTCGGGCCTTCGGCCCTACGCGGAGCTCGGCCTTTGGCCTTCGCGAGCCTCGACGCTCCGCCGTCGGGCCTTCGGCCCGCCGGCTTCGCTTATCAAGACAGTTGACTTTGTAGAACGCTTGCAGGAACTGCATTCACGCAGCTCGGCCTTCGGCCTCGCGTTTTGGGAGTCGGGGTGGAGGCTCCGGGCCTTCGGCCCTCCGCCGGGGTCGGCCTTCGGCCTCCCGGCCTGAAGCTCGCCCTTCGGGCTCGCTTAACACACTTTTTGTATAGGATTTTGCTTTGTTCGTCATTCCCGCAGCTCGGCCTTCGGCCTCGCCCAAAATTACTGGGGGTGGCGCACGCTTGGACATTCGGGGTCAAGCTCCGGGCCTGACGGCCCTCCGCGAGGTCGGCCTTCGGCCTCCCAGCCTGAAGCTCGCCCTTCGGGCTCGCTTAACCTACTTGGAAATTTGAATTTGGCCCGTGTCCGCCGCCATTTTGGATTTTTCCAAAAATTTTTTTTCACATGGTAATCTTGGGCCCCCAAGCTCGCCGCATGCCAAATCTCAGCGCGCTCGGACCAACTTGAAAAAATTAAAAAAAAAAAGTCGGCCATTTTGAAAAAATTTAAATGCAGTTTGATTTGTCTCGGGGCCCACTATGACATTTGGTCGAGCACCCCCCACCCATCTCGCACCGTTTAAAAGTTGCCATACAAAATTAAAATGCCCATTATTTCCGCCATCTTGGATTTTTTCCAAATTTTTTTTTATTCGTAGGTATCTAGAGGCCTCTATCTCTCGCCATGCCAAATCTCAGCGCGCTCGGACCAACTTGAAAAAATTTTAAAAAAAAAGTCGGCCATTTTGAATTTTTTTTAATGCAGTTTGTTTTGCCTCGAGGCCCTCTATGACATTTGGTCGAGCACCCCCCACCTATCTCGCACCGTTTAAAAGTTGCCATACAAAACAAAAGTGGCCAGTTTTCCAACAATTAGAGCATTTTTCCAAAAATTTTTTTTTCGTAGTAATCTACGGGACTCCGAGATTCCGTGACCAAAATTTCAGCGCGCTAGGACAAACTTGAAAAAATTAAAAAAAAAAAGTCGGCCATTTTGAAAAAAAAATGGTGGCTTCAAAAACTGCCAGGGTCCCTCTATGACATTTGGTCGAGCACCCCCCACCTACCTCCCACCGTTTGGCCGGGCCGTCCAACATTTTTCTGACCGGAAGCGGTAGACGAAAAGTCGGAATTTTCTGGAGGTCACCAGACCGCCCTCTATACGACCGTACCAAACTCAAATACCCCACGAACCTCCTTCCGGGAGAACAATTATGTCAATCAATCTTCGGGTTGCGGCTTTAAATAATAGTAACTAGATTTTGCCCTGTGCGCGGGGCCCGAGGGCCCCGCGGTACGCGTGTTGTTTGCTGTTGTTGATGTGTTGTTGTTGGTAATGTTGTTGTTGCTGTTGTAATTGTGTAGTAGTTTGTTTTCCAAAGGGAAAATTAAATGAATTTCTACTTTTGCTAAGACGAAAAGATCCGCGTGAGAGCACTTCATTCCCGCAGCTCGGCCTTCGGCCTCGCGTGCTTGGGAAATCGAAAGGGACGCTCCGGGCCTTCGGCCCTACGCGGAGCTCGGCCTTCGGCCTTCGCTGGGTTTCGAAGCTCAGCGTCGGGCCTTCGGCCCGCCGCTTCGCTTATTAAAACACTTGGAGGGTTGGTTTTGCTTTGGGGCGTAAGCGGGAAGTTGGAGCTTAAACACGACCCAATAGTAAAAGTGTCTTGACAAGCTCACGTCGGGCCTACGGCCTTCGGCCTTCGGCCCGCCGTTTCGCTTGTCTAAGACACTTTTCCTATTGGGTCGTGTTTAAGCTCCAACTTCCCCCTCTCGTGTGACGCTTCGGGCCTTCGGCCCTACGCGGAGCTCGGCCTTCGGCCTTCGCGAGCCTCGACGCTCCGCCGTCGGGCCTTCGGCCCGCCGGCTTCGCTTATCAAGACAGTTGACTTTGTAGAACGCATGCAGGAACTGCATTCACGCAGCTCGGCCTTCGGCCTCGCGTTTTGGGAGTCAGGGTGGAGGCTCCGGGCCTTCGGCCCTCCGCCGGGGTCGGCCTTCGGCCTCCCGGCCTGAAGCTCGCCCTTCGGGCTCGCTTAACACACTTTTTGTATAGGATTTTGCTTTGTTCGTCATTCCCGCAGCTCGGCCTTCGGCCTCGCCCAAAATTACTGGGGGTGGCGCACGCTTGGACATTCGGGGTCAAGCTCCGGGCCTGACGGCCCTCCGCGAGGTCGGCCTTCGGCCTCCCAGCCTGAAGCTCGCCCTTCGGGCTCGCTTAACCTACTTGGAAATTTGGATTTGGCCCGTGTCCGCCGCCATTTTGGATTTTTCCAAAAAATTTTTTTCACATGGTAATCTTGGGCCCCCAAGCTCGCCGCATGCCAAATCTCAGCGCGCTCGGACCAACTTGAAAAAATTAAAAAAAAAAAAGTCGGCCATTTTGAAAAATTTTAAATGCAGTTTGATTTGTCTCGGGGCCCTCTATGACATTTCGTCGAGCACCCCCCACCCATCTCGCACCGTTTAAAAGTTGCCATACAAAATTAAAATGCCCATTATTTCCGCCATCTTGGATTTTTTCCAAAAAAATTTTTTTTCATAGGAATCTAGAGCCCACTATCTTCCGCCATGCTAAATATCAGCGCGCTCGGATCAACTTGAAAAATTAAAAAAAAAAAAGTCGGCCATTTTGATTTTTTTTTAATGCAGTTTTATTTCTCTCGAGGCCCTCTATGACATTTGGTCGAGCACCCCCCACATATCTCGCACCGTTTAAAAGTTGCCATACAAAACAAAAGTGGCCAGTTTTCCAACAATTAGAGCATTTTTCCAAAAATTTTTGTTTCGTAGGAATCTAGGGGACTCCGAGATTCCGTGACCAAAATTTCAGCGCGCTAGGACAAACTTGAAAAAATTAAAAAAAAAAAGTCGGCCATTTTGAAAAAAAAATGGTGGCTTCAAAAACTGCCAGGGTCCCTCTATGACATTTGGTCGAGCACCCCCCACCTACCTCCCACCGTTTAGCCGGGCCGTTCAACATTTTTGTGACGAAAGACGGTAGACCAAAAGTCGGATTTTTCTGGAGGTCACCAGACCGCCCTCTATACGACCGTACCAAACTCAAATATCCCACGAACCTCCTTCCGGGAGAACAATCATGTCAATCAATCAGTCGGGTTGCGGCTTTATATAATATAGACTAGATTTTGCCCTGTGCGCGGGGCCCGAGGGCCCCGCGGTACGCGTGTTGTTTCCGTTTCTGTGAGGGTCGCAGTTCTAACCTAACCTAACCCACTTTTTTGGTAGCAGTCCGTTTCTAGTAGGGTCGCAGTTCTAACCTAACCTAACCCACTTTTTTGGTAGCCGTCCGTTTCTGTGAGGGTCGCAGTTCTAACCTAACCTAACCCACATTGTTGGTAGCAGTCCATTCCTGCTGTTGTTATTGTTGTGTAGTAGTTTGTTTTCCAAAGGGAAAATTAATTGAATTTCTACTTTTGCTAAGACGAAAAGATCCGCGTGAGAGCACTTCATTCCCGCAGCTCGGCCTTCGGCCTCGCGTGCTTGGGAAATCGAAAGGGACGCTCCGGGCCTTCGGCCCTACGCGGAGCTCGGCCTTCGGCCTTCGCTGGGTTTCGAAGCTCAGCGTCGGGCCTTCGGCCCGCCGCTTCGCTTATTAAAACACTTGGAGGGTTGGTTTTGCGTTGGGACTTAAGCGGGAAGTTGGAGCTTAAACACGACCCAATAGTAAAAGTGTCTTGACAAGCTCACGTCGGGCCTACGGCCTTCGGCCTTCGGCCCGCCGTTTCGCTTGTCTAAGACACTTTTCCTATTGGGTCGTGTTTAAGCTCCAACTTCCCCCTCTCGTGTGACGCTTCGGGCCTTCGGCCCTACGCGGAGCTCGGCCTTCGGCCTTCGCGAGCCTCGACGCTCCGCCGTCGGGCCTTCGGCCCGCCGGCTTCGCTTATCAAGACAGTTGACTTTGTAGAACGCTTGCAGGAACTGCATTCACGCAGCTCGGCCTTCGGCCTCGCGTTTTGGGAGTCGGGGTGGAGGCTCCGGGCCTTCGGCCCTCCGCCGGGGTCGGCCTTCGGCCTCCCGGCCTGAAGCTCGCCCTTCGGGCTCGCTTGACACACTTTTTGTATAGGATTTTGCTTTGTTCGTCATTCCCGCAGCTCGGCCTTCGGCCTCGCCCAAAATTACTGGGGGTGGGGCACGCTTGGACATTTGGGGTGAAGCTCCGGGCCTGACGGCCCTCCGCGAGGTCGGCCTTCGGCCTCCCAGCCTGAAGCTCGCCCTTCGGGCTCGCTTAACCTACTTGGAAATTTGAATTTGGCCCGTATCCGCCGCCATTTTGGATTTTTCCAAAAAAATTTTTTCACATGGTAATCTTGGGCCCGCAAGCTTGCCGCGTGCCAAATCTCAGCGCGCTCGGACCAACTTGAAAAAATTAAAAAAAAAAAGTCAACCATTTTGAAAAATTTTAAATGCAGTTTGTTTTGTCTCGGGGCCCTCTATGACATTTGGTCGAGCACCCCCCACCCATCTCGCACCGTTTAAAAGTTTCCATACAAAATTAAAATGCTCATTATTTCCGCCATCTTGGATTTTTTCCAAAAATTTTTTTATTCGTAGGTATCTAGAGGCCTTTATCTCTCGCCATGCCAAATCTCAGCGCGCTCGGACCAACTTGAAAAAATTTAAAAAAAAAAGTCGGCCATTTTGAATTTTTTTTAATGCAGTTTGTTTTGCCTCGAGGCCCTCTATGACATTTGGTCGAGCACCCCCCACCTATCTGGCACCGTTTAAAAGTTGCCATACAAAACAAAAGTGGCCAGTTTTCCAACAATTAGAGCATTTTTCCAAAAATTTTTGTTTCGTAGGAATCTAGGGGACTCCGAGATTCCGTGACCAAAATTTCAGCGCGCTAGGACAAACTTGAAAAAATTTAAAAAAAAAAGTCGGCCATTTTGAAAAAAAAATGGTTGCTTCAAAAACTGCCAGGGTCCCTCTATGACATTTGGTCGAGCACCCCCCACCTACCTCCCACCGTTTGGCCGGGCCGTTCAACATTTTTATGACGAAAGACGGTAGACCAAAAGTCGGATTTTTCTGGAGGTCACCAGACCGCCCTCTATACGACCGTACCAAACTCGAATACCCCACGAACCTCCTTCTGGGAGAACAATCATGTCAATTAATCATCGGGTTGCGGCTTTATATAATATAGATACTAAAAACAGAATAAAATAAAGATTTAAGTGGGGCTCCCGTACAACAAACGTGATTTTTGACCGAAGTTAAGCAACGTCGGGCGGGGTCAGTACTTGGATGGGTGACCGCTTCAGGCAATAAGGGCCACCCCACACTAGCGTCTAGTCGGCTATGGAGTGTAGAAGTAAAGGAGAGCTATCTTTTATGATAAGACGGTTGTAAAAGTGTCCAGCTGTCAGTTGAAAGAATAGTTCGAAATCTCTCCGGTGGCGCTAGTAGGTAGTACCGGGAACTAACATGAATTTAGACCTTATTGACTGAGTGAAGTGCGCTGTCAGTTTTTTGAAATTTTATTAAAAATTTTCATAAAGTGATTTATTAAATTTAGGATTTCCTTGTGCAGTAAAACTAGCCGCCCCTGTCTCAGTACGCATCATATAGACTGCCACCTCTGTTATCTAGCCACCTCGGGCCTGGGCTTACCAGGCCTTAAGCCCCACATTCACACTCCTACCTTGTAGGCCGCCTCGTAGTCCGCCTCGTTGGGTAGGATTGTGTATGGGGGTTGCGGACTACGAGCCGTCCTACCGTTTAGCCGTTTGTAGGACGGCTCGTAGTCCGCAACCCCCATACGAGGCGGCCTACAAGGTAGGAGTGTGAATGTGGGGCTTTAGGGCAAATCCACCGCTATAGGATATATTTTCTATAGTAAAAATGGGAAAAGTTTGCATCGTAAACAGTTGCCTGAAGTGGGCGTAAGAGGAAAAAACAGAAAAATGTTACGAAATCCGTATCTTTTTTCCAACCAACGGTCAGTATGTAATTTTCACTACACCTTATAAAACAAAGTCCCCCGCCGCGACTGTCTGTTCGTGGGTTTGAATGTATCTTTGCGATAAACAAACTACTGGACGGTTTCAGTTCGATTTTCATGCGGTTTTCACCTATCAATAGAGTGATTCTTGAGGAAGGTTTACGTATATAATTTGTTGACTAGTGCGAAGCCCGGGCGGGTCGCTAGTTATTTAATAAAATATTATATTGTGAATTTTATATTTTTCTTATAAGATTCACAATTTCACTTCAACAATTCTTCATTTTTCTATTAATTCTCAGACTCCGGCACGGTTAGAAAGTTGGAAAAAGTCGTTAGGAATTGCATTAAAAGCAAATGATTATATTTGCCATCTTCATTTTAAAGAAGAAAATATAAATATGTACGAAAAGTTAACTATTAAAGGAGAGCTCAATTATATTCCTACACAAAGAAAAACGCTTAAGGAAGAAGCTGTGCCCACGATTGAGCATCAGTTTATTCCCATTCCCGAACATGAACTCCAAGCCAATACTATTCACGTAGAGGAATCTTTCGAACCATACCCCAATCAACCTAACCTAAGCAACAGGAATTATCAGAAGATCAAAATGATTCTAATAATTTAATGGATTATGAAATGATACAACAGGACTTTGCGGAACCATTGTTGAGTCAATATCAGGATACTAATGTAACAATAAATCCAATAGAGAATTTTAAAAGTAAGTTTCGGGCATTTTCGTTGTTGCCGCCTTTTTGGCTACATGCAGAAAATCCTAATGGGCTGGAATTTATGCGAATGGATCCAAAAACTCAGAAGATTAAACATCATATACGTTTAAACGATGATCTAACCGTCACTGTAAGTGTTTATTAATGTAACAATAAAATTCGGTTGGCATGATTTGAATTTGTAACGAAACATAATTGCTATTTAATTGCAGGTAATTTTTCCCAATAATGAACAATAATTGCCACTAAAGGAGAAAATTAATTCATATGACAACACCTACGATTACTTAAAATCGGTTGAAAGATGGCCTTTGTGCGTTGGTACTCAGATTGACGACAATAAGTAAGTTTTGGTAGATTGTTAACCAAGGGATGAACGCAGTGAGAGTATAGTCCGAGGCTAAAATGATGCCATTCACCCGAGTTAAACACTCTATTTTTCATTTCGAATACGAGGAACCTAGCCCCAAAGCTTGTACTATGGGTGTAGGCGATAATACAACTGTTTGCAGTCGTCTTACGAATATTCATACCATAATGTAACAGTTGTATTTAAAATAAAAGGATAACTCGTAAGCCTAACTTTGATTTTATCATGAATCTAATATTAAACTGGATTGGGCATGAGTGGTGGGGATAACTGACAGAACGGGATAGTCTTATGTATCTTTCAGTAGGAGTAGCAGCGAAAGCGCTATTATTGTTTGTCCTTGTCACAGTCTCACATTTTATTTGTTCCCCACCTTTTTATTAGTATGGAGAATGGTGGGCAACAAATGAATTCGACCAATCACAGTGTCGCATTTGCGTATGTTTTGTCCCTCACGGAGGCACGCGTATACCACTTCTATAGGATGCTACTTCTATGGATTTTATTTAACATTTTTGTCATTAAAAATATTGTATGTAACGGTACATTAAATAGGTCTTAATTCTTGAACCCATCCTATTAAAACTCGAGTATTATGTGTATTTTAAGAACCCTTATTATGTAGGTACCTGTAGATCAAAGCACTATTTATACATAAACAATGGTAGAGGAGAATAATAAAAGATAAAAACGAATTTATCTAATAATTACATCAATTTTCAGATTTTGTAAAGGTGTGATTATTGGTGATGATACTTACGAAAGAAATCAACAGTACCCAAGATGTAAATCTTGTCGAATATTACGAAATCGTTTGCAGAACCGTAATTCCACTTCAACTCTATTACAAAAAATGGCAGAAGCTAAACGGCGCGCTTCAAATCTTGTACATAAATGCAAGCGTCTGAAGAGGACGGTAAGTCTTATGCCGGCTACATACGTAACGATAAATCGTTGCGATAAAACTGTGCAGTCCGACTGTGCAGATAAACCGAACCGTGTGTATGACAAATCGTTACGATAATCGACAATCGGACAATCGGACTGCACAGTTTTATCGCAACGATTTATCGTTACGTATGTAGCCGGCATTAAAGCCGTAACAGACTACCGCACCGCGCCACGACCTTGATGGTGCGGTTAAAATATCTTTTTCACGCTCCAAATTATAGCTACATCCTTAACGCACGTACGGCGACCACCTTACGACTATCGATACGTGCGCCGCACCGCACCAAGGTCGCGGTATGGTGCGGTAGTCTGTTACGGCTTTTTATCAAAAACATATTAAATAAATAAATATTAGGGGACATCTAAAGGCCCCTGTACACAATGGGCCAGCGCCGGCCAGGCCAAGGGACGCTGCTATGCGGTAGAATGAGATAGCAATATCACTTGCTCCCTCTAACGCATAAATGCGTCCCCCAGACTGGCCCACGCTGGCCCATTGTGTACTGGCCTTTACACAGGTCAACCTAGCCCCAAACTAAGCAAAACTTGTACTATGGGTACTAGGCGACGCTATAATATACTGCATTTGTATAATTGAAGACGTAAAATAATACAAAAAGAAACTTGAGCAAGAACTTTTCATACATATTTTTCGAAATCATTTCGAAGTCCCTTAAGGCGTATCCAGATTAGTAAATTTTTCGCCAATCTGATTCAATTGCCCGATCGAATCAGGATCGAGGTGCGGATGCAAATACCAATTTGGCTCGCCGAATTCAACCGCCGATAATGACCGATATTACCGATAAAATGAAGTGCAGATGCAAGAATACCAATTTGTGAGGCCAGTCTGGATACCATTTCTGGATTTTTTCAATGTAGAGGGCTCTAATATCACCATAAATCTAAAATTAGAGATTGATGCCAATTTAATTTCTGATAAAATCAACCGATTTGATCAGTCCCGTCTGGATACCACTTTACTTAGCTGTTGTTTTTCATTCGCACACCCGCTTATAGACCAACAAGAAATTGTAGAAATTAAAATGTGGCAACATCGTAGTGTCGTCCCTTTCAAATCAATCTAAGAAAACGGGACGACACTACGATGTTGCCACATTTTAATTACTACAAGGGTAAAACGGGACTCTATTACTAAGACTTCGCTGTCCGTCCGTCCGTCCGTCCGTCTGTCACCAGGCTGTATCTCACGAACCGTGATAGCTAGACAGTTGAAATTTTCACAGATGATGTATTTCTGTTGCCGCTATAACAACAAATACTAAAAACAGAATAAAACAAAGATTTAAATGGGGCTCCCATACAACAAACGTGATTTTTGACCAAAGTTAAGCAACGTCGGGAGTGGTCAGTACTTGGATGGGTGACCGTTTTTTTTTTGCATTATGGTACGGAACCCTTCGTGCGCGAGTCCGACTCGCACTTGCCCGGTTTTTTTAGGATACAGTTCCTACCTAGTCCATATACTTAATGTACCCATCAATATATTTCTGCCTGGTGTTTTTGGGTTTAATTCTTTTGAAATGAGGCGTACTTAACTTTGGGCTGTGGACGTTTTTTATCGCTTACCTTCTTTCTAATGCTAAAAAAACCGGGCAAGTGCGAGTCGGACTCGCGCACGAAGGGTTCCGTACCGTAATGCAAAAAAAAAAACAAAAAAAAAGCAAAAAAAAAACGGTCACCCATCCAAGTACTGACCCCGCCCGACGTTGCTTAACTTTGGTCAAAAATCACGTTTGTTGTATGGGAGCCCCATTTAAATCTTTATTTTATTCTGTTTTTAGTATTTGTTGTTATAGCGGCAACAGAAATACATCATCTGTGAAAATTTCAACTGTCTAGCTATCACGGTTCGTGAGATACAGCCTGGTGACAGACGGACGGACGGACGGACGGACGGACGGACGGACAGCGAAGTCTTAGTAATAGGGTCCCATTTTACCCTTTGGGTACGGAACCCTAAAAACGAACATAGCCATACAAATATTAGTACTATTATAAATGCAAAAGTGTGTCTGTTACCTCTTCACGCTTAAACCGCTGAACCAATTTAGATAAAATTATGGAGATAGTTTGAGACCCGAGGTCCTATATTTTTTATTGAATAATAATTTTGACTTGTTTTCAGAGATTTTTCTCCGTCATGAGATATTCGTGTGGAGGAAACGATCACCCTGATCCCAAAATGTTTGCACAAGTTTACCGATTGGCGTCTCGTTTTTCCCTAATACGCCCTCCGAAAGGTTGTAATGTTTCCGGCAAGGATTTGCTGAAGAACTTACTAGGAGCGAAGGATCTGGTAACCATTGATTCATGGTTATGAAGACCATGATTACAACGAGGCTGTAAACCAGTGACGCGGTTCAGTCTTACATTGCTGGGTACATCGTCCGCAAATTGCGAAAAATCGTAAAATGCAATAATTGTTTAAAACTCATACACATGAGTTCTAATGAGGGAAAACTGTTAGTGAGAAACGACGTAATCGATAAAATGGATTTATACGGCGGGTTAATTTATGCTAGTGACGATCTATTCAATCTGACCAAAATGATAGAGAAATGTATGTTAAGAGTAATAAGCAAAGCTTTAACCAATATGGAGACGATCAGTGAAATTACGCAAGAATGACTAAAAGGAGCATTGATAAAAGTTGGATGTGTCGACCATTTCAAACATATATTAAAAAATGTTATCGATATGTACGTAGTTATGCGAGCCCACTTTCTGGCAAAATATAAAAATAAACGTTACGCCGCAGCCAAAACCAAAACTAAAATGAACAGGAAAAATGCCAAGTTATTGTCTTAATTACTAATAGTTCGCCCCGAACTAAGAACTCGCATTCGCTGAAAACTACCGCGCACACTCAGGTTTTGATTTCCAACTCAATCTCACTAGTGATACTTAGGTAAGTAATACTTTATATACGAGATTACCGCCATGTGGGATGTTGACTCGACGATCATTGTTGCGATAGTCGTCTCAGCGGACGGTCTCATAGCGAAGAGTCTCGACCAACACCTAGAGACTGGATCAAGGGTCAGATGCAGGCAAATTGTGACAAAACATTCGCTGATGTTAACTAGAAATAACTCAAAATGTAGTCAATATGATGGGTGCTGAGAAAGGGGCGGCTACAGGGCCTGGGGCCTAGGGCGGCAAAGACTGCAAATCCGCCACTACATTTTTTGGTGTGTAAGTGTTTTTATATTTTACTTTTATATTAATATTAAAAACGAAAAACAAAAAAGAGCCTTTTATTTCTCGCCGGTAAAGGGCGTTTTCGGAAAAAAATATTTGGGTCAAATATCACTGTCCCACGACTTTGGTATACTTTTTTACTGTCAAATACTGTTTTAAAGTGTACTACATGTATACAAAAATTTTAAAGTGATTTATTATCTGAGTATTTATGGTAAAAAAACTGATTAAATGGTACTTTAAAGTAAAGAAAATGTACAAAAACTGAAGAAAGGGAGATGATTTTTGAGTGTCCCATGCACACTTTGCATACTTTGGATCCAAATATTATATATCTGCCTCCTTCTAGGCTCGAACCTGGTTGTTGTGAGATAAGATCGTATCAGCCAAAATCTATTTAAAACCTCATTTTTTAGCACCTGAAGTAAAAATATGCACAAAAGTTTAATTTATTGTTGTCCTTCAATATCGACGTAGTGGAAATTTCCACCAACGTCACGGAGTTTTTACCAACTTAGTAGCAAAAATCTACTAATATCATACGCATTTTTACATGATCGTAACATTATGATCCTATAATTACCCGGTGTTTAGGTTTTACAAGGCAATTTGGCTCGAAAAAAGCGTGTTTTAACCATGGTACCACGGCTTTTGTACCACAGGGGACCACGGGTAATTTTTTTCCCCGTAGACCCACTGCACCAAAATGGGACTACGGGTAATTGAAAAGAATCTTAATTTTACCCGTGGACCACCGTTGTCATATTTGGAAGGTTATATAGGTAGGATTAATTATTACATTCTCTTACATTTAATTATCACAAACGGCGTCGTCATTTTACAAACGTGAAACGTTATATAAATTGCCGTAAGCAAATTTATTGTTTCTTCGCCAAAAACATTGTCTTCACAACGTAACTAGACGGAGCCCCGCTTCGCGGGCTTTTCGGGCATCTGAAGCTACCTAACGAACCTAACCTACCTACTCGTACCTACCAACCTACGCTTAAATTGAAGTGGGTCTATGGGGAAATAAATTATCTGAGGAATGACCCGTGGGCCCACGGAAAGTTTCGTATTCAAAAAGATAACTTAAAACTGGAGCAGTGGGTCTACGGGGAAAAAAAATTACCCGTGGTCCCCTGTGGTACAAAAGCCGTGGTACCACGGTTAAAACACGGAAAAAAGAAAGGTGTAGGTTGTGCGTCACGCTGTGCAGAAATTTGTTTTCCACTACGAACTGAATTAAACTGAAGGTAAAGAACCAATCATTGACTAAATATTTATGAATTTCGTTAGATTATTATGTGTTGTATGATATCAAATAATTATAATTAAGAAAATTCAAACGATCAGACCGCTATTTCGCTTTATTAACCAACCTACATGCCTACGTCACATCCAAAACGTTACGTGATGTATTAGTGGAACAAAAAAACGTGACGTATGGAATGAAAATGCACGGTTTACATGCCGTCATTTTAAGATGCCAAAATATAGTAGGTAGAGTGATATTAAAAAGACACAAATAATTTTATTCTAGCTATATTCTTCTAACTACTCGACCTACTAGTAACTACTTAGCACCAGTGGCAGCTCGACCTAAGAAGCGCTGGCAGGCGCAGGTTATGCTTTCGACTGCAGCAGTATTGCAGCACGACAATACTGCTGACTGCAAATGTCAAAAATCTGGGCAGCAACATCTATTTTGACTTTGTAGCAGTAATGCAGTCGGCAGTATTGTCGTGCTGCAATACTGCGGCAGTCGAAAGCATAATTACTGCAGGAAATTTCAAAATCTGTTAAGTTAAACTATAATACATAATAGGTATTAATTACTAAATTATTTAATTTAGTGCAACATTAAGTAGGTACTAAATTAAGTAGCTACTTTCCGCACATGTAAACCCTTCATGGAGTTCCTAAACGCGATATTATGGTCCATAACGTCACTTTGTCCTACTGTGGCTGTGACTGATTTTATTAGAATTTATAATAATTATTAGGATAATTGATACTGATTTCGATCTCATTTGCAAGAATAATATATGATAATTATTAAAAACTACTTTTTATAATACCTTTACCTTACGTTTTTTATAAAAAAATGATTGCAAAGCAACAATTAAAATGAAAAATGTGACGTATTGGAAAGACTTCTTTAAATAACTTTATTGTAATACTTAGTATTGCAGTTGTTATTCGTTTTTAGAAGATTAATATTGTTTTGTATTTCAATAAATAAAAACTGGTTCACTTAAAACACTCCGATCTTCACTTAAAACCTGCCTAAAACTTGTAACGTAATGGATCGTCACATTGGCTGTCATTCAGTTTAAAGTGATTTATTAAGAATATAAATAATGTATATAGAAAGAAAGTAAAATTTTCATAAAATATATAAATAGTAGATTTAATTCAACCCATTTTAGTAAAAAAAAAATTTTTTTTGTTGTGTGGAATTCCATTACGTGACGGACTCTAATTCTAAAAACGCCCTAAAACAAACACAATATTATAAAATTAAATTTACATTAGGTTTAGTATTACAATAATATTTAATATTCCTCAAATCAATGTTCTATTATGCTTGGTTATGTAATAAGTAGTAAGTAATTATATTTTTTTTCTTGTAATTTATTCTGCAACAACCCCTCCTGTGAGGGTGAAGGCCTCCTCCAGTGATGCTGGTCATCACAATTTCTGTTCTCTATCTTTTGCAACTTACATATGTATATCAATATTAATTTATATATTGGTATTAAATACCTACAAATACAAATAATAAAAAGCTAATAAATACTCTTATCGGGATTCGAACCCGGGACCTCCTGCTTCATAAGCGGGGTCACTACCGACAAGGCTAAAAGACCGTCAAAAATTGGTTCGCGATGCACAGTGGCGCCGCCTATTTAATGTTTTTGAGGGACACTTTTTAATACATGAAGATTGTTTTCCTCATCTCTACCTTCCATATAGTCGGCGCTACGGAAAATGGCGTCACTGCGCAGTTGCGCCAACATTGCGTCGAGTAGCAGCCATAAGCATGCGTGAACTATAGGGGGCAGCATAGGAGCCGTCAGATTTTTGGCGCGAGGCGTAAATGTGTCGTTTATGCTTCCGATGTAGCCCACAAGATGGCAGAACCTACTATGCACAAGGAAACGTACCGACACGAACGGTAGATGGTAGCACTTCCTTTGTCAATGTACATGTGCACATATGTTTCCTATTCAGGGCAGAAGATGGCCCTCCAACGCGTACGGTCCCTGTTGGTCTGAGAGCTAGCTACGGAAATAGGTTTGCAATTTATAGAGCAACGAAATCCCTGTAGTTAGTGTGCCATACTATCATTATTAATTAATCCGGGCGCCTGGCATCTGTTCAGCGGTGGGTGTGACAGTGGTTGGACAACAAAAGGATAGGGACTGAAAACGGGACCTTATAGTAATAATGTCCCCTTTCACCCTTTAGGTAACGAAACACGATAAAATTTGACCCAGTAAATGAGATTACTTGGCACTTTTTCGCGCATCTTGGACGCTTAGCGCTACTTTTCCCCCAATTAAAACGCCTGGCAATGTTATATGCGAATTAAATACATAATTAGCTATTATATCACACCAAACTCAGAGCTCTATAAATTGTACACCTTCAATTTATTTGACACCTCATACCCACCGCTGAACAGCTGCTAGGCGCCCGTATTAATTAATAATGATAGTATGGCACACTAACTAGAGGGATTTCATTGCTCTATAAATTGCACACCTATTTCCGTAGCTAGCTCTCCGTCTACAGTAAGTAAACTTACTAAAACCATTTACACCAACCCGTCAATGTGTAGGTCACACTGAGCAACTTTTACTATGGCACCGAGTCCGAAATCGTGAAATAAATTTGGTTGTTTCATACATTTTGCTGGTCTAGCATTGAAATTTTCCATGGGAGAGTCTTTTTTTTTTTCACGATTTCGGAGTTGGTGCCATAGTAAAAGTTGCTCAGTGTGACTCATTCATTAACGGGCTGGAGTTAGGTTTAGGCCCCATTCGCACGGCAGCTTTTTCAACGCGCGTTAAAAAAGCGTTTGAATGACACAAATGGATAGCTGTATTCACACGACAGCAGTGCGCTTTTTATCAAGCGTTGTTAGATTTTCGACTTTAAGCCTTGGTCGTTAAATCGAATTTAGAGTGCGGACAGATTCAAGGGCTTTTTTAACCACCTTGAAAAAGCTGTCGTGCGAATGGGGGCTTAGTATTAAAGTTGTTATTTGTGTAGACGCTAGTGATGTGGGGTGGCTCTTAGTTCCACTTTTCATTTCTGCTTACTTCTAAAAAGTCATAAAAAGTCATAAGTGGCGTAAACGTATTGTTGTTGTCTAATTATATCAGGCAAAGAATCTTGATAAACCCGTTAAAATATGCTTCATAATACCCAACACTGATAAGCAAACCCCGTTCTCAATGTATAAGACGTTTGACGTTTAAAATAACACTTGCACTGCGTGGGCTATCAAATCCGCTGCAGACTTTTCTTATGTGAAAATGGGTCACAAAACTGTCACTTTTTTCCTCGTGATGAGTAGAAATAACCCAAAAGTTGATGGATTTTTGAAAAAAGTAAATGATACACTTAATGAATAAATAGAGTAGCTTTGTACAGACCACGTCAAAGATAATGTTTACACCTTTAAAAGTAAAAAGTAAAAGTAAAAAGTAAAAGTAAAAAGTAAAAAGTAAAAGTAAAAAGTAAAAGTAAAAAGTAAAAGTAAAAAGTAAAAGTAAAAAGTAAAAGTAAAAAGTAAAACGTAAAAGTAAAAGTAAAAAGTAAAAGTAAAAAGTAAAAGTAAAAGTAAAAGTAAAAAGTAAAAGTAAAAAGTAAAAAGTAAAAGTAAAAAGTAAAAGTAAAAAGTAAAAGTAAAAAGTAAAAGTAAAAAATATTTTACACCTTACTCGTTTAAGGGGCCCACTGATTAACAGTCTGCCGGACGGTATCGGCCTGTCAGTTCTTCGGAACTGTCAAAATTTTGTTCTAACTGTACGGGATACTGTCCGGCTAGGGTTGCCATACGTCCGGATTTGTACGGACATGTCCGGATTTTTGACCCTTTGTCCGGATTGCGGCCGGACTTGGTATGTGTCCGGATTTTTAGGAATGACTTTATAAAAATAAAATGCGCGCCCGGGGAGGGGGCTACGGGATCGGGCGAAGGGAAAGGGAAAAGTAGAACCACCACGACACCGCAGAGAGAAACGAGCCGCCGGGGCATCGTTCAAGCTACGCCAAATCTCTGCTACAAGAAATGTCCGGATTTTTAGGGTGATGTTCGGATTTTTATCAGGTGGTTGATTTTTATCAACATTTAATTCTTCCATATGGCAACCCTACGTCCGGCGGACTGTTAATCAGTGGACCCCTTAAAGGAGGTAAAAGTGTAAACATTATCTTTGGCCCCTTTAGGTAGGTATGCGTAGGCATAATACAGAAAATACTCGGTACTTACAATAGTTTTCTCTTTATATTCCACAAGCTTGTTCAATATAAACTCACTAAAGTTCAAATTCACTGGTAACTCCAAATCCAAAGCGCCGTATTGGTAAAAAGGGTGTTTTAACATTTCAATACAATTTCGTGTACTACGTCCGTTCTTGGCGAGACCGCGGAGAGTACTGGTGCTTGATAGTTATGATAAAACAGAGATATTGCGTGTAAACAACTGTATTATCTAAGTGTAATGTAATGTTAGATATTGTATGAATGTGGACTGTGAACTACCGATATACACCTTGTATATCGGTAAGTAGGATCTCTCGTGCGTCTGTCATAGCCTATTTTCTCGGAAACTACTGGACCAATTAAGTTTTTGTTTTTAATCTACGTATTTTATAAAAGAACCTTTATCAAACTGGATATGTCGGCTCCGTTGGGCCTCTACATTATATAAGTTTCAATAAATGTTACACTAATCAAAAAAATGGTACACTAATTTTGCAGGTTTAGATAGGGGTTTCGCCAAAATCTTTGGATGGTCTTTAAATGCAGTTTTGTGTCTCTTAAAAAATAAAGGAATGTCTCCTTTATGTAAAATGAGCCAGCTTAATGATTTAAGGTAGTTTCCCTCCAGGGCCCGACTTATCTTTCCACACTATATAGTAGTGTTTCTGCTTGAAATAAAAACAAATTAATATATTTTCTGAAAATACATTATTTAATTCGCTCAAAGTTTGCTTTTTTCCTGTGCTAGTCTGCGCAGTTCTTTGCGCAGGATCTTGCCGCTCGGGTTCTTTGGGATGTCCGGCACGAATCGTACCCCGCCCCGCAGGTGTTTCGGCTTCGAGAGCTGGAAATAACATTAACAATATTAACATTATTAACAACTAAAAACAATATCAGTATTGCGATGCCGCCAGCATCCTTGGTACAATGCCTCAGGGGCCTATTTTAGATTTAAGCCAGTTATTAATTTCGTTTAGTTGTACCACTGTATATAGGTATATTGTATGTAAATAAATGAGTTAAAAATCTAAAAAAAAACAACAACTTTTCAAGAAGCGGGTATTTAGGGTTCTCAAGGGTCGGCAACGCTTAAGTGGCTCCTGTGATGTTGCTTATGTCCATGGGCGACGATGACTGCTTCCCATCA
Source organism: Cydia fagiglandana (assembly GCF_963556715.1). NCBI lineage: Eukaryota > Metazoa > Arthropoda > Insecta > Lepidoptera > Tortricidae > Cydia > Cydia fagiglandana. The sequence continues at coordinate 8,779,860 of NC_085956.1, forward strand.
GGCGGTTCGTCTGCCCGTTTGCTGACTATCCCTTAAAAATGTGACTTTATTTATGTATGTATTTCTAAATTAGCAATATGTATAAAAAATGATATTTCTTTTTTTTTTAAGAAACTACACCTACAAATCTAGAATATATTATGCTGAGGCATTCGACATCAAAATCAAAGTGATATGTTAAGATTTAGTAAGTGGAAAAATGTTTTTCCCCGAAATGGAAAGGTATGAAAAGAGTATCTTGTGTCAGTACTTCCCTGTGTCCATTCAGAGGGCCTGCTGCGAACCACGTTCGACATGTTGTCTCCCTGTCACTTACGTACGAATTTACAAGTGCGACAGTGGCAATACGTCGAACGTTCGCTGTAGGCCCTCAGTTGACAAAGACTTATACCCCTGGAGCGCCCTACTGTCACACGTGGGCTGGTAACTAGTATAGGAGTTCCATACTACGGTAATTTTGGGGCGCTCCACGGGGTACTAACCCTCTCGGCGACGAAGGCCTGCAGCTCTTCAGTTGTAGCCTCAGCCTCAGGCTGCAGGGCTACGAACGCGCGCGGGACCTCCCCCGCCTGAGCGTCAGGCACCCCCACTACACCTGCATCTCGAACTGCTGGATGCTGCAATAGAACTGCTTCGATTTCTGCTGGAGCCACCTGCAGTAATGAAGAAAGTATTACATACTCGTACTACATAACACCCCGGAACCGGGGTATGTCCTTAAACTACGTCCAAGACCACCGGTGGACGGGCAGCAGCGTCCCTCAAATTCGGTGTACTCGACTGCGATCGCCAACCCGCCTGCCAAGCGTGGCGATTATGGCATTCACCCCCCATCATGCAGGTCTAAGGGGGAGGCCTATGTTCAGCAGTGGACGTCTTATGGCTGAGACGATGATGATGATGACTACATAACAACTCAAACCGATCTCTACACCAACTAGCGATAGAAACCTCATCATCCAAGTTTTCCTTTCAGTCTTTGCTGACGTAACCTTTCATAACCATGCCGCCTTTAAGAAGCCTTATAAGATGCCCTCCATAATGACTCCATAAAATATTTCCCTGTAAGCTTATTGGGGACCTACTGTAATACCTATTGGATATGGGTATAGACCATAATATTCCAAGAGGAGACACAAATAATGTAAACAGTGTATGTAACCCTTTCGCTTTTCACTGGATCGAAATCGTGACTCCGGCTTCCGGCTGCGTGGCTAAAATACCAATCGCTTACGTTCCGCTGCGATCGAAACGCAACTGTCACTGTCGCACTAATATGGAAGAGTGATAGAGAGACATAATGCTGTTCGTTGTCGTAGCGATAGCGATTGTAACCTTGGCTAGGCCGGCTGTACACTCTTGGCGACAGTCCGTCGAGAGTGAGCTACGAGCGGTCGGGCTGAACTGAGAGCCTACCGCGAAGCACGTTCGACGTGTTGCCTCCCTGTCACACTTACGTACGAATTTACAAGTGCGACAGAGAGGCAACACGTCGAACGTGGTTCTCGGTAGGCCTTCGTCTGGAGCGAGGCCAGAAGGGTCGCTGAAGATAGGAAGGCGTTGCGCGGGCTTATGAAGGCTATCTCTACCTAGGATTGCCATATGAAAGAATTAAATGTCCTGATAAAAATCCTGACATCACCCTAAACATTCTGACATTTCTTGTAACAGAAATTTGGCTTAGCTTGAACGACGCCCCGGCGGCGCACTGCGCTCTGCAGTTTATTGTATCGTGGATCTGTATCACGTAAACATTTTATTAGGTTAGTCCTATAAATCTCTACCTATATTTATATATCTCTGTTAGGCCCTATGGTTGACTGGTAGAGAATGCCATTTGGCATTAAGTCCGCCACTTGTACATTGTTGTATATATTTTGTGCAATAAAGTTTAAATAAATAAATAAATAAATCCTGACACTTGCCAAGTCCGGCCGCAATCCGGGCAAAGGGTCAAAAATCCTGACATGTCCGACAAATCCTGACGTATGGCAACCCTATTACCCCACTAGTGTGTCATAAGACATATGTACCTTATGTACTGACCTGGAATCCTTTATACTTAATAAGCTCCTTGAGTCGGTCCACGATATAGAAGTTCCCATCCTCATCATAGTACGCCACGTCCCCCGTCCTGAAGAACCCTTCATCATCAAAATCCTCCTTCCGTTCTTTGCCGACGTATCCTTTCATGACCATGCCGCCTTTGACGCAGACCTCGCCTGGCTTGTTAGGTCCTAGGGGCTCCTTGGTTTCTAGGTCTATGACCTGGAGATGTAATTAAAGATTGTTTAAGAGAGGGGTTTCCAAACTTTTTTAGCTGAGGGCCATATTGCGCCTCAGAAACTTCGCGCGGGCCCAGTGTTGCCAACACGGATTTTGAAAAAATTTTAGACTAATGTCTAGATTATGGGGCATTTCACGCCAAGCGGGCAGCGAAAAAAGTGTCAGGTCATAGAATTTGCTGAAATTTTGAATAATTATACTACTCGATATTCTAAAAATACGCATTCTTTTTTTTTTTTTTTTTGGCACCGTTTCCGGTTTGGAAGCATTTAAAAAATGGACGAAAATTGAGGAGAGCATTTTACAAAAGCTGATGCAGCTATTATTTAATAAACTGAAAAGTAAGTTTAATATTGGTTTGTATACAATTTTAATTGCTTTATCTTGCAGTTATAACAATTTTGATATTTTTTAATTTTTTCATACAAAAAACCGGAAATGAAAATTTCAAGTCAAATTTATATAAAGTTCGGTATTTTTGAAAATTTTTATTTTTGCCTCAAAATGTAGCTTATAGTCCATCAAAAATACATGGAAAGTTTGAGAGTGGGATCTGCATTAGTTTCGGAGATACATGAACTAAAGTGCAAACGTGCCGGTCTGAGCGTCGTACTGGCGATTCCCTAGTTACCCAGTCAAATAAAGGTTTTGACCCTGGAATGACAAATAATAAGCTGGAAACTCGTATAACTACACCTTCGTTTCGGCGGTCTTTAAATTACGATAAAAGTCATAGAAAACCTCGTGTTCGTACCGGAGTTTATTCAAGGTCAAAGGTCACACAAATTTCTTTATCACGAATATCAAGGTTTCTATAGCTCCAATTATGTTTTTATATAAATGAAGATTGTAGAGCATACAATTTGTGACAAGTCATATTTCGGGCATTTTTTCAGATCCTCAATCGTTTTGTAGGAATTGTCGGATATAGACGGCATAAAACGCGTAGCGGTCAGCCATGCGCTCCGTAATGCAAATTTACCGTGAATTCCGGTGAATAATAACTTCTCTGAAGTTATTTATTTCATAAGATGCTATTTACGGATCATACGCTGATTTTAGAACAAAAGTTGTCTCTTCTGTGGACAATAGTTAACAGCTTTTGTGCATTTATGCATTCATTTTATGAAATAGGCTAATATGTAAAAGAAGTACCCCTTCATTAGGATTAATTAAAAAAAATAGGGTTTGTTGCCTCTAGTGTCCACAGAAAAGAGGTAAAGTTGAAGTACAAATAATACAAGTAAACATTTCCACAATATTTTATTTAACTGGCGATGGAAATATGTATCTTTTCGATCTGTCTTCAACATTTGCAATTTGTTGGTTTTACATTGAGTTAAAATTTGGCATATTTATGAAAAACCAATGACAATGCAATATTTTAATGACATTACTACATAAGTTAAAATAAAGTCGCTTCCCGTTGTTTGTCCCTGTGTATTTTAAATAGACAGAGTGATTCAAGAGGACGGTTTATGTATAATTTTATTAACCCGTGCGAAGCTGGTCGTTTTTAATGTATAAATAAGAATATATAATGACATCAGCCCATCATCATGGCCATAAAATATAGTCGCAGAATTGAGCAGATAACTGAATAAAAGTACAGTCCGCGATAAAAGCTTCATCAAAATCAAATCAAATCACACAAGCTGTTAACTATTGTCCACAGGAGAGACAACTTTTGTTCTAAAATCAGCGTATGATCCGTAAATAGCATCTTATGAAATAAATAACTTTATAGAAGTTATTATTAACCGGAATTCACGGTGAACTTGCATTACGGAGCGTATGGCTGACCGCTACGCGTTTTGCGCCGTCTATATCCGAATTATCCGACAATTCCTACAAAACGGTTGAGGATCGGGAAAAATGCCCTGAACATGATTTGTCTCAAATTGTATGCTCTACAATCTTCATTTATATGTAAACATCGTTGGAGGTATAGAAACCTTGATATTCGTGATAAAGCAATTTTTGTGACCTTTGACCTTGAATAAACTCCGGCGCGAACACGAGGTTTTCTATGACTTTTATCGTAATTTAAAGACCGCCGAAACGAAGGTGTGGTTATACGAGTTTCCAGCTTATTATTTGTCATTCCAGGGTCAAAACCTTTATTTGACTGGGTAACTAAGGAATCGACTAGGAACTAGATGGCAACCCCGGCTGTCAAACGATAAGCAGCTGATTTTGCTAGGTCCCTTGTAATTATTTTAATTTTAATGATATTTCATGTAATATTAAGCATTAAAAGTGTGAATCAAATAGTTTTAACATTAAGTTTTATGTATACATAATAAGTGAAGTGCTTTAGTGACGTTTACTAGTGTCTTGTAATATCTCGGATTTGTAGCCGTTACAGGTTATAAATTTGAAACCTACGTTCGCCTTGGAATCCTTTCTGGGTTTATTTTATCACTAATATTTACTAAGTGTGTTTATAATAAAGCGTTGATCATTGTACAGGGCTAGAACGCAGTGTAGATACAGTCAATCGTCACTATTTCACGTAAGTACGTACCTAAATATCACTTAGCTTGAGTGAGCGATTCCTTGTTTATTTTTGGGTTTAATTTCAATTGCAAAACTGTCTACAATGCTTACCCGCAGAGCAGCCGCAGCGGCTCGCCAGCAGGAGACTGATAAACTCCAACTTACCTTGCTGGAGTTGAAAATATCCAAGGAATCTTGTGCTCAATTGCTCAGTGAAAGGGAAGACAGTGAGAAGGAACTATTATCAGTACTTAATAGCAATGATAAGCTTAAAAAGGAACTGTGCTCATTAGAAGCTGACTACAATAATGTAAATTCAGAGCGGGCCCGGCTTCAGGAGACGGTTGACAGGTTCACTGAGTGTAGTGCTGCGTATGAGCAGGCCCTGAAGGACATCAACTCATTGGAGAGAGCACTGCACGACGCCCACGAACAAATCTATGAGTTACAGGAGGCCCAACACAATGCAGCAGCGGCACACTCTCAGAGCTTGTTCGAAGAACTGGTCCGGCCCGACTCTCAGTTGGTTGCCGCACCAGTTGAAAACCTTGTGGCCACTACAGATTTAGCCTATTATACCACCACACCAAGGTTAGTAAATTGCAGCGGAAACAAACTAAAGAAATATATTAAATTAAATAGACTCATAAAAAAAAACCAAAACTTGTCTAAAATAAATAAATTGTTTTTTAAAAAATTGAGATTTTGTAAAATTAATGTTAATTTAGTGGATAAGTTAGATTTATATTCTACCCAGTTAGAAAATAGTCAACTGCAATATGAAACCGACACACAGACTTTAAAATTAAAAATTCAGAGTTTGGAGGATTCCATAGAATCCTTAGAAAATATAAATGAGAGTTCTAAAAAGGTGATTAATGAATATTCTTTGGCCATGGATGATTTAATATCCCAGATTAAGCTTAATTCAGAACGGTTTGAGTCACTGACCAATGCCCAGTCATGTACTTGTAAGCAAGTGACTGAACATTCGTCGACCAGTTTGCTCGACCTAAGCCTGTGTGACGGTTTACCACAACAGCATGTAAATGATAATAGCTCCTTCCACACTACACAACAAAGCACACCTAAACCTAATGTTATTATGTATTCTGATGAAATTGGAAGCAATATGAGCTCATTTTTAAGCTTTTACCTAAAGGGACTTAGTACAATCAGCAATTGTCTGCCTCACAGTAGCTTTGAAAATATCTTAAAACAAATTTTAAATGACAGTAATATTAATTCTAAGACAACACTGCTTATTCTTATGGGGAATAGGGGTAATGTGAACAAAAATAATCTAATTAAATACTTTGAACAGTTAAACTCGCTTGCAGTGCATGAAATTATTTTTTTCACATTCCCCTATTGTGGGCAAATGTCAGAGGCAGAAAATACCACTAGACATAAGTTAAATATATCTCTATATAATCTTTGTACATATAGTAGTAAGTTTAGCATAATTGACACTAACAATTTTGTTAGTAAATACCATATGCCTATGGTGTTTTTGACTAAAGGCAAGTGTTGCCTTTCAAATTATTATAAAAGACAAATAGCTTTATCGCTATCCTATTTACTTGACATTTCTGCCAAGAATTTGGCAGACAATTCTGCTCCTATTGAGCAGCCCAGTATGAACTTGGAATTGGTTCCAGTCATAACCAATGATTTAATAGATTTAAACTAGCTGTTAAGACAAAAGATTCTGTCTCTGGCAATTTAGTGTTAAATAAATATAATGAAAAATACTGCAAACATGGAAAGTATATCCACCTGGTGCATCAAAATATTCAATGTATTAGAGGAAAAAATTTGCAGATTGAACTTTTTTTGAATGATTTTAATATTGATATTTTATGTCTTACTGAACATTGGTTACATAATAATGAATTAATGCCCCAATTTAATAATCACCAGGCGGGAAGTTCGTTCACCAGACTTAGTTCCATACATGGTGGGTCATTAATTATATTAAATAGTCAGTTAAAATTTAAGGAACGTAAGGACATTGTATCCATGTCTGTTGAACGGACTATAGAACTAAGTGCAGTTGAATTAGAGCAATTTATTGTTGTCTGTGTGTATAGGCCGCCATTAAGTAATTTTGAATTATTTGAAAACATAATGGAATCTGCCCTAAGTAAAATATCATCTTCTAGTAAGAAATTGCTTATATGCGGCGACTTTAATGTAAATATTATGGAAAATTCAACAATGTCTTGTAGATTATTGAATCTTTTTAAATCTTGTAATCTCAACCACATGTTTATGGAGCCCACTAGAGTGACTGCTACTAGTGCAACCTGTATAGATAATATTTTCACAGATATTTTTCCTATTGCTAAAAAAGTTATCAGCAATTTAGAATCTGACCACTTAGGTCAATTAATGGTATTTGAGGCATTTAGGAAAAATACCATGAGAAAACAAATAACTTTTGTACCAGTAACCTCGGACCGCGTGGAAAGAATGAAGCTAAGTTTAGTTCAGGCGCTACCCTTTTTGTCTTCCGATATGAGTCCTAATAGTATGTATAATTCATTCTTTCACACTTTTATGAACCATTATAATGCGATATTCACCTCAAAATCGGTCGTAGTTAGTGGTGCATCAGTTTTTAGTGAGTGGGCTACTGCGGACTTACATCAAAGAAGACGTGAACTGTATGCCTTATATGAGGAACGGCGGTTTAATCAGAGTGATGAATTTAAAGAACATGTGAAGGCGTATTCGAAGAAGTTTAAAGTAGATTGTCATATAGCTAAGCGAAATTATCTAAGTCAGAAAATAAAAAGTAGTTCAGACATTATTAAAGCAACCTGGAAAGTAATAAATGTGGAGACTGGTCGTTCGAAACACACAATTAAAGAACTTAAACTAAACATTGATAACAAAATTATAGATTCTAATTTAGAAGTAGCTACAGAATTTGAAAAATTTTTCACCGAGGTACCAGTATCTACAACTAAGGATTTAAATTCATCACCCTCATCTGCTGTTACATTATTAAAAGATAACGCTCCAGAGTGTTGTGGAGACCTTCATTTTGAACATGTTTGTACCTCAGATGTAATAAAGGCGTTTAAATCAATTAATGTCAAAAAAACTAGTGACCTCTGGGGAGTCTCTGTCCATGCTGTCAAATCCTTAGTAGAAATTGTAGCGCCTGACTTGGTAGTTATATTTAACAACAGTGTTGATTGCGGCGAGTTTCCTGATCTAATGAAA